>NW_023601322.1:37528620-37533620 GCF_014898055.3 Talpa occidentalis | reverse complement strand
CTGACATTTGTGTGAATCCTGAAAAACATCTGTCCTTAAGTTGCTTCCAGGGTATTAAAATGAGGGTGTGGGTATGAAGAGAGGTCTTGTTTAAGGTAACTGTGTTAGCAGTTTTGAAAAACTGTGAGTTAGAGACCCAAAGGTTAATTTCACTCTACTAATCAAGTCCTTATAAATCTTCACTGTAATCCCTCAGTGTGTATGAGTCAGTTAGATAGCAATCATAAAATTCTGCATTGTAGTAAAGCTTTTTCTGAAAGAAACTTCAAATATGTCACAACTGACTTTCATTAATGATAGTAAACACTTAACAGTGAAAACTTCCCCAATAAGCATTATTCCAATTTCAAAGAATTAATGAGAGTACACAGTGAGCAGAAGTAGGAATACCTCAGTTAAGATACAGATGTCAATAGACATGCTATTCATTTTTTTTAAGGAAAAACTCACCTCATTTAATCAATGGTGGCATTTGATGCTGAAGTCACAAAATAATGTTTCTAGGTGCTGTCATTAGAGTGATTGGAAAATCCTCACTAACCTGAAATGCCAGAACTATGACGAGATTTAATATGACTTCATAAATAATTTAATAATAATAGACTTAGAGTATCTCATTCCCTATTCTGATTGGTGGAAAATCAATTTCATTGTGCCTGGAAATGACTGACTTCCCATTAGAGTTTTTCCTAATTGCAGTCAAACACATCTTTGTCCTTCAGTGGTGCCAGACTGCAAAGCGAAGTTATTTTTAATATAAGTTTTAGCTCTTGTAAACCTTCAGCATTGTTTAACATTCTTTATCACTTTAGGATCAGTTTTGACTAGTCAGTGATGACTCTATTGGTACACACTATTTCTGGTTTCAAATGACAGAGCTTTACACATGAGTTGTTAACTACTTGTAATGACACGTGGTTGATTAATGCTTCAGCGACACCCAATTTGATCTCATGTCCACTATTAAATTGTGCTGTGTAATATAATTTAGTGTTCAAAGATTTTATAAAGGAGGTGAAATAGGTTTTGAAGGCCATTCACATTTTCAACTGTAAGACAGATCATACAATTCAGACCTATTTTTCCCTTGCAGTTTCAAGGAATTAATTTTTCCACTAGCATCTACTAGAAGTTGTATTTTGGCATTTGTACTTAAGTGTTAATAAACTGTTTTATCTTCAAATAAGTCAGTTGCTTTCAGTATATATTGTGGGAGGGGGGTATTGTGGGTGAGCAATCTGATTCCAGTGCTGAAAAGGTGGATCAAGAAAGAAAATATAACTAACTATATTGAACATATTGAGCCAAAACCACGAAGAGGGAATGGCGATGTCACCTTGACCATCTTCTATATCTCTGCTTTTGACAATTTTCATAATTGTGCTGCAGAATTCATCAATACATGAAAACATGGGATTTTACTCAGAAGAATAAGAATCTAACAAATATGTTATAAACAACACACCCCAAAAAACCCCGTTACTGGTGAACTACTATGAATAACTGCATTCTGCTCACCTCACACAGAATCCAAATTAGAAACCATTACTGCATCGAAGACTTGCTCTCAATAGCAGTTAAGCTCCTTTGAAAGGATTCCCTATTGTATAAAAAGTATGCCAGTCTTTGACTGCCAAAATCAATTAGTCACATTCATTATGCCTCTATTTATTAATGTTGTACACTTTATAATGCATGTGCTGATGGAACAAAAGAAAGTTATGAAATATCAAATATGTGTTATGATTAAAATCAGAGTAACAGAAGTAATGATCTTCAGTCTCTAACTGGTTACAAAGCCACTGTAAAGATTAGATTAGAGGTGACAGATTTATAATCTTTTCCAAAACGTAATTCTTATAGTTCAGATTTTGCAACAGAAAAAGTATGCAATTGGTTACAGGTTATTGGCTTCAACCATTATATTCATGAGAATATTGTGTTTCTGTCTCCTGAAATCTAAATGTACAATGTAATCTTAACAGATGCAATTTTAATCTGTTTTGCACTGTTATAACAAAATGGGGCAACATAAGGCTCTTTACTGATATAGGGTTCAGAGTTAATTCAATGACTCTAAGAATGACTGACTGGTCTTAAAAAATCAGCAAATAATTAAACCTTACACTAAAATGAATGAAAAACAATGTTGGCATTCTGGCAGGGCAGATTTTGATGGGATTTGGTATCAAGATGCTACCCCTAAACTTTCTACATGAAACAACAAAAAAAGTGAAATTTGCCTTCCTGTAATAAAGTGTTATATTCTTTATTAGCCCTTAAGTACTGCAGCATAGAAGCTGACATACATGATTTTATATATGATTTCTGCAGTTTTTTTTTTTTTTTTTTTGTGGGGTGGTGGAGAGCGTAAGGTAATGGGTACATATACTACTTGTTTTAATAGAGAAGAGTATTAATTGCTTCTTGATAATAAAATTCAGATTTAAAGAGCAATAATATGGATACCTAAGTTCATTCAAGTTTGAAGGGAAAAAATCACATATCCATGAGGGCCTGATCTGATGATGGATACTCAACAAAGACAATTGTCATGCTCCTAGGTTTAGCTTTTAAAATGCTGCTGTGGCTCTACCCCAGTAGTCCCTACTTTCCAAAATTTCATCTAGCTCCATGAGCCTATTTCCACTGCTGTCTTTGGTAGGCAATTCTATATGCCATCTACCGTTTTTAAAGAAACGTCCCTTCAAATTGCTAAAATGTGATAGACCAGCTCAGTCCTCCATTTCAGCCATGACCTCTATGCTTTCAAATTAGTTTCTGCTTCAAAAAGCTTACTGACATCAAACTGATTTCCTTTTAGGAATATTATTCCCTTCTACCAAATCCCCACTTAGCTTTTCTTTCCCCTGAGCTAAACAGACCTGATTTATCAGTCTTCAAATTGCATTCTTAAAGCACTTTTTAGTACCTAAGCACCCAGGTACTGTGGTGATAGACATTACGAAATGCGTTTTAGAGTAGATAAGACATGAAAGAGTATGTGTAGAAAGCTGACATGCTAAACAAAAATTTCAAATATAAATGGAAAGCGAGTTCCTTTACTTCCATTTTCCATTCTTAGTGGTAGCATTTCCCGTTTAGTCCTAAATCTTCCCTAAAGTCTCAGCTATTTTTTTCTGAGAGTTACACAGACTACTGAACTGAGTTTTGAAGATGAATGATGAAGCTTACTCAAGGATGCAGCATACAATATACACCATTACATATAAAATCTACCACTATTAAGCAGATAGCCTGTAAGTTGTGTGAATAAAAATCCCAAGGAACTGAAGCCACATGATGCTTTTTACTTATATCTTTTTTAGGTCAGGTGGCTGAATTAGCAAAGAGGTTTTTACAAAAATTCAGTAACAAAAAATTCTGTACTCTCCCCCAAGTTCACCAGATTCACTAACTTAGCACTAATGCATTAGATGCCAGCTAGAATGATAAACCTGAGTGAGTCCAAGAATGATGCTGTGAGACATATATTCAATTTTTATTAAAATATGTACATCCTCACAGCTTGATTTCTTCCAGACCCAAGGCTAGTGGGCCTGCGCTAATTTACATGGCTGATGGAACCCACAGGTTAATCAGAGGATAGGTGCTGGTTTGATGAGCCCCCAAGGAGGCCAGTATGCAGTCACTTCTTGATTATCTTCACACATTATTTGAACTGTGCATAATACCTCTGACCTGGACACCTTTTCCTAATCACACATTCCATTCCAAGCCTGTCTCTGTCCAAGCCCTCTAAATTCCTTTGGAGCCAGCCATTCCCAGGGCCTCTTTCTGTTGAAGCATGAATGCTGGGAAAGGGTTTCCTTGTTACTTGACCACCTTAAAACAACCGTTCTAGTGCCCTTCTTACTTTATGCCATTTTATATATGACAGTAAGTGGGCATTTATGTATATATATATCTATCTCATTTGTATAAAGTCTTTTAGTTTATCCATGCTTACTAGCATGAGTGGGAATAATTGAAAATTGGCTGCAGGTGGAAACAAGAGATACAATAGAGTGGGGGGAAATACAAAAAGAAGTGATGCAGTAGCATTAAAGAAAATAGGAAAGAAATTTTAAGGAAAAAAATCAGTCATCTTACAATTCTGTTCCTTTAATATAAGTACTTCCACTTCAAACACTGGAAATATTTTGTCATTTTATTAAGCCAATTTTTAAATCTAATTCAATAATTCTTCCCTTCTTTATTTCCTTACTTCAGCCATAATTCTCCGCATAATACCATTATTCTCAGTCTAAGATTCATTGCTTTCATTTTATCGAGCAAAAGGTATGTTTTCTGAAACAGCGAAATTACAGAGAACTAATTAACTCTAGAGTTAACATTTTTTGAAAAAAATTTCAAAATTTCATCTTTATGCTTTACAAGTGATCACATCAACTTGACTCTTTTTTTTTTCTGTAAAATATCACAAGCACTGAAAATACAAATGCTAACCTGTATGTATACCTCTCTTAATTTTCATGAAACAAGAAAATCAGATCACCAATTATTTTCTAAGCAAACAGGCAAGGTCATTTTTGGGATTAGCACTTCTCTGTGACAGTCCCCCCCATGAGGAGAAGAACTCAGAAACTACTGCAGAGATAAAATATTAGCTTTTTATATCTCTCCACCCTGGTCAGGTGGCTACAGTGAAGCTGCCACTGTCTCCAGGGAGTGGAAATTCATATCAAAAAATCATTACACATTATATCACTCCATTCCACATGAACATTAGTCTCTATTCATAAGGGGACCCAGGACTCAAGCTAGTATAAATAATGAACTGTCGCTTATTTTGAGAGGGCAGGTGGGGGAGAGTGTGAGTGTTTGGATTGGTTCAGGCAGCCTTGGGAGGCCTGGGGAGAGCATGCTCACTCTCCAGCTCACTGCTGCACAGGGTGGCTAGCAGTGGTCATCTCTCCACCTTCATGGACACCCAGAGGCGCCCAATAAAACTTGTCGTTACTGTAGATACAGTAATC
>NW_023601322.1:37428620-37523620 GCF_014898055.3 Talpa occidentalis | reverse complement strand
AGATAGTTCAAGATACAGAGTAGGTACAAGACACTTGAAGAAAAAAGTTATGATCACAATTTTATTTAGAAATGAAAGCTTTCTTATGCCTCTAAATGAACACATAGCCCTTGGAAGATAATTTTTTTTCTTAAAGGACATACATACTCGGAGACAATTTTATTGAATGTATCATCACTGAGATAAATTAAAGTGTTCCAGCAACTGAGGAATTATAATCATACAAAACAGCCTGGACACAGAACGAGCTCATACACTAGTTCCAGGTTTTCAACATCACATTTACGCCACGTGATGATGCACTTCAGCAAAACAATGCTAGGATGCAGGAGACACAGAAATAATGTCAAAAGCAATTCTTCACATTTGGGTCTCACCACATTAGGTACAAATAGGGAACTTAAACATGAAAATGCAATTTGCTCCTTCTAAAGAATACATTTTTATCTCCTGCAAAAAAACCACATTCATTTCCAGTGCCTCAAGGTAAGGAGGATGGCATCTATCACTAGTCCAGAGAATGTCTGAAGGATTTAGAAGCAATCTTTTCATAATGTTTCTTTTGGCGAGAAAGTGAAGTTATGAGTACTCAAAATTCATAAAGATTATTAAGTTTACCTCCCGCATAAGATCTGCCACCATTGTATCTCCTGACTACACTGTCAGCATTCCAGCCCCAAACTACTGAGAATATCTCTCTGGTTCAGGACATGCCCCATTTTGTAACATTAATGCTTCATCGCATAAGGCTTTGTCCCATTGAAAACAAAAGAAAACAAAACAAAAATACAAATTGCTTCCAGTGGAAGGAGCCCACAACATCTCCACTGAATTCTGGGTATGATTCCTATCAATATTCCTTCATGTAAGTGATTATAACAGATAAGTTTCTATTTCAGCAAGTCTACTGCAGATTATCAAGTTGTGGGTTTGTGCCTGCTGGGCTATTTGGATGATTACCCCGTCCCCAACGCCCACAGCTATGACAGACCCGGCACCCACGGCAGTGACCCCTCACAGGAAGGGAGCTTCCTGAACAACAGTGAGCTTCCCTGCTTGATTAATTCCAACTTCCCAGCTCATCTAAATGGAGCCTATGGGCTTCACGGTTTCCTTCTCGCTCTTCACATAGGTCTAAGGGAAGTTATGAAACATATTTTTCTAGTCCTCCCAGGAGCAAGGCCAGGTTCACAATTTGACCTCAGAAACACAGCAGTCCTGCAAAGGCAGACAGCCTGATAGAACTGAGTATTAGAGCTCTCGGCCTGTACTAACACAAACTATAACATGCAGCACGGAGCAATGTTACTTATGGGAAATGACAAGCAATGGATCAGTGGGAGAAAAATAATGGGATTTAATCACATAAAAATATCACAGGCACACGGCACACAGCTCCTTTTTAACAAGCTGCCCACCTCAGGTGAAGGCACAGGGTTCTGGAGAAACTAACCAGTTATAATTTATAATGGAGCTGAGATTTTGATCAGATTAAGTTAGAGGACTCTGGACACACCCAGAGATTCTCATTTCTATCATGTCAATATTCCCCTAGGGAATGACTCTAAACAAACATACAAAAATATCTATCTATGTATCAGATGGATGTCTTAGATATGTGAGAAATGAGCCCAGGAACAGTACAGGCTCATGTGAAAGACTGTCACAGACTAATTAAGGACACTGCTACAGAAAAGGGAAGGTTGACCCTGCAGTCTTATTTACACAATTTCCACCCAGAGGGCTGTGAAGTGGAGCCCCAATGGGGGCATTTCTATCAGGGACCCAAGGGCACCTGCATTAAGGAAACTGGTATAAATGAATCCCTCTGCTCAGCGACAGAAGCAAAAATACCAATACTTCAATTATCTTGGCATGGAATTTATGTTCCAGCCTTCTTGGATTCTTTATAACAAGATGCAGTTATCTCTTATTTGTTGATAATAATGATTGATAACAACAACAACAATAATAATAGTTTATACTTCACTATGCACGCAATTAGAAGGAGGATATTTTGAGGCAAGAACGATAAGCTCTTTAGACAGAAGGTAGTGATTCAAAAATTGCAAAACTTCAGCTTTCAAAAATAGCCTAAGTGACCTCTTGCAGGACTCTGACCACTCGGCAGCAAGCAGGAGGCAACCCCTGTGAAGAGCGAATTCTGGCAAAGTTCTCTCTTCACAGATGATGCACAGCTTAAGCTATAATGAGTTTTTGGGTTACAAATGCTGAACACATTAATATTCCTTGATGATAATTATCACAGTATAAGCACCTTTCCCAATGTGAGTAGCATAAAGCAACTGAAGCAGCATTTTTACTACATTTGAAACAAGCTGGAAAATGGGATTTTCTACTCTTGTAACCTGAGGTCAACATACATCAAGCATTGCATATTAAACACACCTATAGATGAACCCTGCAGCCCTTCTCTTCCCTTTTCTGTGTGTATCCCTAAAGCTGTCTCCTTTAGCCAGTCTCCATTATGAAATTCTTGATGTGAACATATATGTGGTTTACATAATTTCCAGTGAGATGTATTTTCCCCCAATCATACGAATCCTGTTTCTTCTTATGAGAATACAAATAGCAAATAAGCTCAGTAAGCCGTGTTTTACAGATGAGATGTGTCTCTGTGCAGTCTGAATGAATACCGTGGTCACTGGCTGCATATAAAACAGGATGAAAATTAGAATCGAGGAAACAGGCTCCTAGAAGATCCTAACACATTACACACAAATCTGAACAAACTACCAGATTTATCCCTGCATCTTCAAATCTAATATTACATTACTGAGCACTGAAAGGTTTAAAGGTGAATTCTAACCTACCAACATGATAGTAATGAGGTCAGCATCATCTTTAGCCAGCAATATTTTCACATAAGAATCCTAGAAACCAATTTTCATTCTAGATTAAAAGAACAATTACGGTTATTTGGATAATGATAATCAAATATTATAATGAAGAAACGATACAGATGAACCAATATGCAGCATATCAATATGTACAACAATATCTAATAATATTTGTCACAGCATACTCAAAATAGATGCTGTACAGCTCTAAGGTACTATCCCCCAATTTGATTTATTAATATGCTCTGAATGAGCTATAAATTGATTTCCCCTCATCTCTTTTTATTCCTTTTTTTCTATTCAGTGAAAAAAGAGAACATGTCTATTACAAAGCTCAGTGGATGCTAAAACAGCTTAAAATAATCACAATGTAAGATCTTCCCTTTTTTTAAACGTGCAATAATGTCATTTTAGTACTCCATGTAAATAATCCCAATAGCGCTTTCATTTAACAGTGACAAAATGAAAGCCAGTTTGAACCTTTAATCCAAAGAATGTGAATTGATTTAGGTATATTGTAGGTGGGAATCTGCTGAACTCATCTGCACCATCTTAGCCCACACTTCATTTAGAAAATATGCCACGCTACAACTGCTTCAAGTTCTCTAACATCATTTTTACTTATGTGCTGCAAAAATGTCTTCAAATCCCATTTGAATAGATGGCAGGGTTATGAGGGAACCTTTACTAAATATTTAACAGCACTATCGGCTTATTAAATACTATAATGTGAGAGCCATGGAAGCATGATATACAGTGCTTGCCTTTTTTTTTTTTTAAACTTAATGCTGGTGCTCGTTTTGAACACTCCGCAAGTCCATTCATCAGTGGAAATGACGCATTTTTAGAAGTCCTCACTTACTAGCAGATAAATGCGGTTAGAGAACCTTTTTAGTGCAAAATGACTGGAAACCTATTTAGTATTACTGTGCAAAATTTGCTTTACTCTGGCTAGGATAAAAAAATAACCTCACAAAACATTTAAAAGGCTATTTTGAAATAATATACAAAAGCTTAAGGGAACACAGTCTGAAATAAAAGAAAGTAAAGTGTGTTTTTGGCTTGCAGGACTAAAATGCACCATAACAAGGCAACAGATATACAGAGAGTTGATAAAGTACATATATTCATCAATCTGGAAATAGTATCTCAAACTCACATCATAAAAAACGATAGTGCCCATTGAGACTGTTGCTTTTGGCTATGGCATTGTTGGCAGCTGACTTTATTTGTAACTGTTTATAATTACTTTTTTTAAAAAAATGAGTGAATATATTTTACATACACTATGTTAAGATATCTGTAACTAGAACCATATTTTACAAAAAAAAAAATTAATCAGGATATTTTTAGTTTCTTCCTGTGGATAGAAAGTAGAAGTCCTCTCTGAAAAATTTCTGTTCACTAAGAGATGTAATATAGCCTAATTTAAAGAAAACTCCCTTTCCACTGGAGCCCTCCTAGTGCACATTTATCCTGTAAACACTGTAACAATGATTACTGTTCTCCCAGTTCTCAGTGGAGACACTTGCTTTTGAAAATGTCTTGTGGTGACTTACTAAATTCAGGCTATTTCAATTAGTATTACTGCACATTAAAAATTAATTGCATTACTGAGTGGATTAAGGTTTAAATTTCAATTCTACAGTATGTGCACTAGAAATGACAGCTGAAAATCAATGCTCTTTGGCCCACAATCGGAAGTGTGTATGGCCGAATAGCGAGGGACTGGCGTCACTGGCCCCACAGTTTTAAAAGACTTGATAGTTCAATTGAAGGTGTGTCAGCTCTCATTCTAGATTTTCGTTTGAATGCTGCACAGTAGCCCAGCCTTAGAAGAAGAAAAACAGAACAAATGCACGCATGATTTGGAAAAACAAATGGATACGGGACTAACATTACGACAACAAAGGGTAACAGTCACCCAAAATTCACATGTAATTACCCCAGGCTAAAATTATGTTTATTATCCATAGGACTAAAGGCTCTAAATTGAATTCACAACTTTTTTTTATTATTAATTTTCAGATGACCTCGGTTGGTTGGGGGCAGGATATAGGCTATTTTGTAAAGTGATATTGCCAATACATACAATATTCATAGTTACTTCATCCATGTCTCAAGGAATCCCAAGAGGAAATTGAAAATCTTTTCCTTAAGCAGTAATTTCATCGAAGTTCCTTTTGTAAATTATTGAACCTCTTTGGGGGAAGAGACAAATCACTTGATCAAGCTGACTACAGATTTATAACATCTACACAAAATGTTCATAAAGCAATCAGACACTTGCATCACCATACATTTTAAGAAGGTGGAGATGAGCAACATTAGAAACGAAGTCCATGTAGTAAAGTGGCATCCATAAAGACCCACAGAACACCAGGATAACTGTGTTTGGATTCGTATGTGCCTAAGAGAAAAAAATGAAGCTCGCAATGTTCCTCAAGATCCCCTCTGTGTGCCCACTGGCCAACAGCAAGTTCGGCAGCAAGAGAGTAAAGAAGATGGGAAGTAATAATAACAATAAAAAGAATAATCTGGTGCAAATGGACCCCGAGGTGTAGTAGTCATCCCTGTGCAACAATCACCCTTCACTGCAATTTACTGATGTTGCTTCATTACAATACAGCATATAAAGGGGTAATGCACAAAGTGCACTATTTAAACCTATGTGGTTTGAAGCAGCACACGCCACCCAGGCAAGAGCTGCTGGGGGAGACAAGTCAGATTGTTCAAAAGTGAAATTACCTGTAAAAAAGATTATGGAGAGACGCAATATGAATACAACCTGGTGATAAATTCGGGGGGAAAGAGAATAAGAGGTAGCAGGAAAAGGTATTTCCTTAGTGAAATATTAAAGGCATTTCAAATTAATCTGAATTAAAACATCCTTTGAAGAAGTAACAACTTGTGGCTTTGTTAAAAGGAAAAGATAAAAAAATAAGATGTTTCCCATTTGGAAAATATAAAGAGGCTCTCTGTTTCCTATTCTTGATCTCCATAAAATGAACTTAACCATTTTAGGGGAACTTTCATACTCCTCGTTCAGGTTACTATTATTTAAAAGGGAAAATGATTAGTTTTCCAATTCTTGCCTGCTGTAGTGGAAAGTCCTACTTTTCAGTCAGTACCCAGAAAATGCTGAAGCAATATGTTCGGTGGGGAAAAAAAAGAGATTCTTTCCTCACCAAGGATCATTGAGTATGTCATTGGTTAATTCTTGCTCTATGCTCCTCATTAGCATTACTCTCAAGTTTCTGGTTATCATATCCGAAATATTAAGACATAATAACTACGAAGGTGCAGATAATTGGATATTAACCAGAACATACTTGACTGGGCAGGAGGTAGGGCCCTGCTTAAACTAATCCTGAAATATATTAATCACCAATTAATGAAAGGGTTTCAAATTCATTTTCTATTATAGAACACCTCCGAGTATCTGAGCTTTTTCTAACAAAATGACTTGGAATAACAGGGTAGAAATAAGGAATACCGCCATCTGATGATGGCTTGAATTAATTCTTTATAGCCTGTTGTCAGGTATTCATGAAAACTATAGTTAAAGCCTTGATTACTCTTTGCAAAGACTGATGGGAAAAAGAGGGGACACATTGCAATGTTCAGCAGCCTTGGTTTAAATTCCAAATTTATCCCTTTGAATAGCAGTACCATAGCTAAATATTTCATCAGTGAGCTGTCATAATATTACCTGAGTCTTTCAAGCTAGCCAGACCTCTAGACCCCCAACCTAACAACAGATGTACAACTAAAATATAAAACCAACTAATGGGAGCCAGAGAAATCTAGCAAAGATATGCTTTGTACATGGTAAACAGAAGCAAGAAGTTGATAAATATGTTATGTGATAAAAACCTTGACTAGGTGGTTGAAAAGTCACCACCACCTAGTTAGAAATCAAGTAATGCTAAAGATAAGAAAAAGAAAGCAGGCACTGGAACATATAGAGGAAACCATATTTCTGTACAATTCATGTGGCAGAGAGATGACATGTGATATGTCAAGATGTTTTATTACTTTGGTTTCAAAAGCCCTCACTAAGGTCCCTAGAAAAATGTGTGTGTATTCATTGAGTTTTAGACAAATTTCTACAAGCCTGCTATTCACCTGAAAGAAAGAAAAATTTTAGGTACCTAATTGTCACAAAGGGATTCTAATATCTTTTTGCACTTAAGAGGTGTAGCTCCCAGATACTCTGAAAACAAACTTACATTTTTACGTCAGCGAAAACAAGGTGTTTGGATTAATGCAAAGTAAGCAAGGGATTAAAATGATACTGTTTCTCTATTTTTTCCTGCCTTTCTTCACTTAATTTGTTGAAAATAGTAAGAAAACTCCTGTCATCTCAGGATTTTTTTTTCTGTTGTTTGTTGACTTTAATTTTAATAATTCTTAAATAAGCACTCATGGCAGATGAACTAACATATGCAGGCAAGTAGGTCCTTTTATCAACAATTTTGCCATAGAAATACACAAACATTTCAATGGCTCTTCATTAGCAAACAAATCAACAAGTGATATTTTAATGCATGACTTTATTCCATCTCTGTGGGGACTGTAGTTGAGAGTGTGATGTACAGTACAGAGAAAGGAATCATCAGCCACAATGTCCCAGGGCTCTCTCCATTGAGGACTTCTCAGCCTCTGCTTAAAGAGTGCATTTAATTGACTGATAGACAGTAGCTTCTTTGTTCACAGAAGACAGCGAAGTAATGGCAGCTTGAAAATCGTACCATCTACAGGGTCTCCTGAGACTAGTAACAGGGGGATATGTGTCAGGAATAAATAAATAATCTAATTATTAAGCCACTTCCTGTCAAGTTAACTCCAATTTGTTGGCTTTTGAAGGCAACAAAACGAGGCATTTTTCCTCATTATGCTTCTCTTTTTATACCAGTGGTAATCACAGGCGGATTAAAGGGTGCCTGATTGGTTTTTTTGTCAAGGAACTGAGAAGCAGCCAACAGTACAGAAAAACAGAGTTGGGGTTAGAAGAAATTTCATGCTTGTCTCCTTTCCAGCTCCCTAACAGCCCACACGGCTGCCCCATACAGAGCTGCCAGCTGTACAGCAAATGTGTACCCCTCCAACTGAGGCCTACCAGGCCACAGGCGCCATCCTGAGAGCTGTGAGATACCTTGCAATCTTGGCAGGTAGCTACTGCTGTCATAGGCATAATTCTAAAGGTGACCTATGAAACCCCATCAGCTCACCAAATGCAACAATACGAGCAGCTGAAGTTCGACACCCACTCTCCATATTGGCTCCCTTTCCTTTGTTTACTGCTATTAATGGTCCTGGAACTAGGAAATAACCTATGGAAATAGGTCATCAGAGACCTTTTCTTTTTATATGTCTGAAGTGATCCTGTGAAAATAGGCCATCAGGCATGTGTGTGTATGTGTGCATGTGTGTGTGTGTGTCTGGGTATGATATGGCATCTATCTTTTTATCTGTGGCTCATGACTTTCACTGTCCTCCATTCAGAAACAGATACTCACATTTGATAATAAACATATCAGACAGTGAGTGAGAAACAGATACACTTGCAGCATATTCTACTGCAGTTCAAAGATGAGGACAGAACCACAGCCAGAAGCCCCACTATCAGCCTGTCACAGGGAACAACCCTCTGGGACAGACTTCCCAGCATCTCTGTACAGAGCCCAGGAAGGAAGGCTGGCACCCAATAATTCTGCTGCACAGCAATATTCTTCTGAGGCTTCTTTAAGAGCATTGTGTTCTGAAATGAAACAAGAAACTGAATCTTCTGTCTGTGGGAACTGCCAAATCCTCAGCTTCACAGAAAATTAACATCACTAGTCTAAGAAACTTGTAAATTAGAAACTCCACTAAACTGCCAGTATTTTTTACTCTTGTAAATCAAAGCTGCTAGACACAGGCTAAAACAAAACAAGGGTAAACATCCTGATTTGTCTTTTAATAGCTTAGCACTGAAGTTTTAATAGCATAGGCTTAAAGATTTTCATTCGAATTTGGCTGATGAAATAAGAATCCAAATAGCCAAAATGAGTTCTTGAAAACCATATCTTATACCAACAAGACAGGTTTTTAAAAGATCTTTTTTTCTTTTCTTTTAAATTGTCTTTGTGGCTAGAAAGGCCGAACACAGAGAAACCTTGCTAAGTTCCTGCGGCCCCACTTTGCACTCAGAAAGCAGCGCAGCTATCCTATATTGATGCCTGTGTATGTCCTTTCTGAATACATCTTGAATTTTTGTTAAATTGTGCAGATAATTAAACCCTCTTCATATTTACAGTCTGCTTCATTGGTATCATGAATTCTGTTTTCAGTTACTGTCTGCAAATTCCCTCTCTGAACAATTTCATACTAAGCAATAACACTTCATTTTACATAAGTTTTATCTGATGTCCCCATACAGAGCTGCCAGCTGTACAGCAAATGTGTGGTTCTCAAACTGAGGCCTACCAGGCCACAGGCGCCATCCTGAGATCTATAAGGCACCTTGCTGTCATTGGCAAGCTTTCCCTGCTATCACTGTGACCATCACTCCACACTGCACACAACTTAAAATCATCTGATTATTAGAATTTGTGGCCCACATTCCATTTTATCCTTTATTTAATCTATCCCCAGATCACACATTTGTTTAAATGTTTTGGCTGGTTTACAAATCATGCAGCCATCTGCACAGTAGGTGTGACACCATTTTTTAGACAAAAGTTACGTTACAAACAAAGATAAAGTCATTTGAAATGCTTTGGTGTTTGTTATTCTGCCTGGTTCACTTGGACCAACTCTAAGAAATAAATAGAATTATCTGTGTAAATCGATGAACATCTATGAAAAACAACACCCAGCAGAACGCCGAGCTTGCTCCATTACCTACGTTAATATCATGACAGCTGAGGAGAGATGACCTGGCCCACTTCTCATCTCTCCTGTACAGATGGCTATTAAAGAGAAAGTATCCCTTTTGTATGGTCCATGTAGAAACCCTTTATGGGCTTTTCAAATAAGCCAGCATTGCCCACATGAGGGTAGCTTTCTGTTACCATTAAACTGCCCAGATTTCATCTTTTTTAATCCAGCTCTTGATGAAGTAAGCCAGTATTTCATCATATTTAACACCAAATGCTTGTTTCTTAATTCCCTGAGTATTGGAAGCAATAGAATGAAGATGACTTTAAAAATATTCAATAGTCTTCTCATTTAGAATTAATGTAAACTCCAAGGAAACTTAGTAACTTCGAGCTTCTTAGGATAAATGTGTGTGTATATGTGTGCGCATATAGCGCAGATATACACACACATATATCTCTCTCTATCCCCACACATATGCACATTATTGTAGATTCATTTCTATTAATCTTTTAAAAAAAATCAGCCAATGACAGCTGAGCATTTAAAAGACAACATGCCCTTTATCTTCCTATGCAGAGAACCATACCTTTGGATATTTTCTCTTAAGACATATAAAATCTAAAGCCACTTAAGACCTCAAAATATTGGTTTTAGTCTATTCCAAAGCAAGAGCACTCAAGCTGAAATGTTTCAGAGGTGACACCAAATGTCACAAAACTATAATGAAGATTAGTCACATAGCACACCATCTACTAAAGAAATGGAAGAAGAATGCCATTTGTGACCTTAAGCATCAAACAAATTGCAGAATGTATGAATGTCACTTGCCAGAAGAACAGACTGAAATTTCACCACACTGTACAAAGCTGATGTATGCATCTTCCCTGCTTTGACATCAGTACATATATCATGAGTAATGTAACACATAGGGTACTTATCTTCCCACATGCAGTTAAAGACTTGAATCTCTTCACAATCTTTTAAAAAGGATTATTTAATAATACACTGAACGTTAGAGAGCTGAATAAAAAAATCATTTTCTTTGCATCCATGTTTTTATAAGGGCTGTTAACTATAGTCCCAACTTCTAGTTTTGTTCTTCTAAGAGATAAAAACATCTGCTTTCCTCAAGTTCCCTAAGCATTGTCCTTGATCCACTTGGGACAGGGCTATCAGTTTTTATTTCCACATTTTCCTATTTTGTTTTCACAAATAAGGTACTCTGCCACTTTAGAAACAAATTTGCCACTGCCACACTGGTCATTCTGATCAGATGAAAACAGGAAGAGAAGAAAACATAAGTAATTATTTCCAAACTGATAAAAAAATTAATTCATAAGTAAATGGTTTATACCCATTTCTTTTCTGTTCTCCACCTGAGAACTCTGAAAGGGAGGGCTGGGAATGGCAGAGCACTTGTCCTCCAAAGTCCATGAGTGTAGCAATCAATTGCAAGGATAATGGTATTTTTCCGCTTTGATCATTTCTTTGTCAAGCTGACTGGCCTTCGATGGTAAGTGTGCTGCTGGTTGTCTACCACCAGCCACTCGCAATTTGCTCACTATGTTTCATGAGACAGTTGTTTGTGGCTGTTTGGAACACATTTGTCTCTTTGGGGATTTATGCACTCGTTGCAATGCCAACCTCCGTAGTGATCGAAATTTCTTTCTAACTAAAATAGATAATTAGAGGCTGGTAATTATTGGTCAAGAATTATCAGAGTGAAAAAATTAAGCTTCTCATAAATAGTTCTTGGCAGTGTCATCTCTTTATATTATCACATGCCTAACAGCCCTTTATTCATAGCACTTACAAATTTACTCTACTGCTGTTGAGCCTCATAATTTTATATGAGGCAATCCTTTTGCTGGGTTAAGCACATTTAAATTCTCTGGTTTCATCTCTATTTGTGTTAATCCATACCAAATAATAATAATAACAGAAATCTCAAAGAGGAATAAAACAATAAATATTTACTATGCTGATAGAAAGAGACGGGTGAATAATGAATGAAAGGGCTTGATACACAATAGCTTCCTTCCTTATTCTCAGGTCAAAAGCCAACGTAAACTATGTGAAAGGAACAAAGGAAGATAGGAAAAATTTTCTCATCTGCACAGACTTTAAAAGAGGAAAATCTTTTCCCCAGGAAAGCTGTTAAAATGTTTTGTAGCTCTTTTTGTGTGTGTGTGTAAAGAAGAAAAGAAACCCCTAAATAGTCACTGGTCTGATTTCTTACTGAAATTGTGTCAAAATGGAGTGGAGAGTGAGGTTTTCTTCTTTTCTTTAATAGACATAAGTCAAATCCCTAATGCATTTTTATTGAGTAATTATTCTTGCAACTCAGACCATGTGTCCACACCTAGCTGCAAAACGGCACTTAAGCAGAGCATCTCCAGTATGTACCTGGTAGAAACATTGATGGTTTTCTTTTCACAAATGTCCCTGGCCAATAGTCTGAGACCAGCACATTCAGAAAGAAGCGTGGAGCTGGCCTGACACTGAAATGGCATTAAAACATGTGTGTAATACAGAAGCAAATGCAAATGACTTGGTTGATACAGGAATTTAAAGTTACATCTCATTGGGTCATCTGAAGACCTTGTTTTCCTTTAGGTGACATAATCCTTCTCTAGACTCATTGAAATGTAAAACAAAATCTGTAAAAACACTATATACTCTCTTAACAAAGGGAATAGGAGGCTTTTTCAGATAGCCTCTAATCCCTCGTTCTTGCTAAATGTTTATTTGAGATTATTTTTTGATTAAACCAAAAACATACACAGAAACACAACCTAAAAATATCTACCCTCAATGGAGGTATTTTAGACAACAAAATAATACTGCCTGCTTCATTTGAAAGACTAAGTATCACACAGGGATTAAAAAAAAAGGATATCTTAGCCTTTGTGACATCCTCCACTTACACATTTTCTCTCTCTAGGTATTAACAACATGAATGAAGTTAAAGGGCTTGGATGCATGGTCAACAAATATAACAATTAAAAGGATACTATTCATTTGTTTGGGCCTCAAGTGCAAGAGAATTACATATTTTATTATTAAAAATAGCATGAATATTAAATAACTAGGCCCTCTGTGAAAAGGAATAGAATTTGCTTCTCTGATGGAAGGTGAATTTTTAAATGCTCAGCTCCCAAGAGAAGGTGTGTGTCATAATAAGCCACCATAAGGTAGAGGGGAAAAGCCTTGGGAAAGCACTAATGATGTGAGGAATATAAGATAAACACAAAGGGAAAGGTACAGGCAATTTAAAAAGGATGAGGACAAACCAATGAATGTTCTGGAAAAATGAGACTAAAATTGGAAAATCAAAAAGTCCTCTCATCCAATTCAGATTCTACATATGCAAAAGAACAATACTGTGGTGAAGAATATATCTAATCTGTTCAACTGGGTCCTGGGATAAATAAATGCAGAACGAAAATTAAGTTTCCATCGAGTAAAACTAGTCAGAAGCATGGCCCACAGCATTTTACTAAATTTCCCTTAAGCTGCAATTTTCAAAAAAAGTGTAACATGAAGCAGAATCTTGAGTGACTGCCACAAATAAACACTCTTTGAGAAGTTAAGAAATGAAAAATAGTAACATTATCATTTGGTAAGAAAAATTAATTTTTTCAAATGCAAGTCTCTCATCCCAAAATATTTTGAAAGTTTTTATAGAGCATTCTTGGAATCCAAAATAGAAGGAAAATTGCAAGGAGACACATTATTTGAATGTCTCTTACATGTTGCCATTATCTTCTAAACACACAGTACAGCTGCCAATGTTATTCTGTCACATTCAAGAGTATGCTATCTAATGTAAAAGAAAATCACTATTATTATATTAGTACTTTAAACCTGGAAAATAAAGAGATAAAGTAATCAATATTTTAGCTGTTTTGTATTTGTTCCACTTTGCAAAATTAAGCACTTGGTCTTTTATAAGCAATAATCCTCCTAAAGACCCATCATTTGAAAACTATAAAGCAAATCCTATTGAAAAACTATTAATCAATTTTTCAACATGCTTTTGAATTTATCTTCATTAATTTCTACAAGAGTATTAGAAGTTTTGTTATGGTTGGTTTTAATGATCAGTAAAGAGAGTTGGAGCAACCTTTATACTGATCTTTCTTAGAATGTCTCTGATTAGTGTAGAACAAAACTTGTTACTTCTGAAAATAACTTCAGAATCCAAATGTTGAATTTTCTTTCCTTCCTTAGAGTTTGACATTCGGAGAACATAAGGTTAATTACACTTTTTTATATTATGTCACAATTATTTATGGCATTATAAAATACCATGAAATGAGTATGAAATTAAAAAATATTCATAGTCTGAGAAAACAAATGAGTAACAAAAATAGTATAAAGTAATAACAATTGTTATTTTACTAGTATAAAAAGATTTGCTTGATAAAATTTAATTGGCTGGTAAAACTCTTAGTATTATTACTAAGTGCTTATCAAATTAAAAAACCTTAGAAGGTAATCTCAGAGGAATTAAGGGATAATAGGACAATATGAATATCCTCTTAGGTTTAACCCATGTGATAAATGCCAAATCCTGGAAAACATTGGCCTGGAGTGACTTCAGAGATCTTAACCCAAACTACTTTTATAAAGATCTATGGAAAATTCAGCAGGAAATAAAAGAAAATTACTGAATTCTTTATGTGATCTTTATGATCATTATTATTTCCAGGCTGTTGAAACCATACATATAAAACTATTTTATGGCAATTTAAATTATTTATGTTTCCCTATCACAAAAACTCCCCATTTCAGATTTTGCAACAAAGATGCTTAAGCAACACACAGCAGTACCATTATCATAATAACTTCTGAAATTAAAACCTGTCTAAAACTCTATGGAAAGCTAACATCCAGTTCATTAACCATTCCTGTTAGTTTTCAATAATGCAAAAATGATTAGAAGTTTAATTTGTTAATCACCTGTGTTTTGACTGGCAGTAGATATATAATCCTCTACAGAAGTCTAAACTAGCCCTTGCAGAAAATAAAATGTGCTAATGCCTTATCAGGCTTAATAATAGGGACTAAAAAATAATCAATCATGCCTAGGTAAATCATTGATGGTTGAACAATTAATTCATCTTTAACTCTGTTTAATTATATAGGCATTGCTGTACACAAGTATGAGAAAAAATCTATCTGTAACAAGGTTTAGAGTGTCACTCACCAATCATGTGATTTGCAACATGAACCTGAATATCCCATTCATTGTAGAAAACCATCTGACACTTGATGCACTGATAGGTCTTCTTCTGAGAAAACAAGTATAAACAGAATTACTTAGTCACATGCACTTTTCATTGTTTTCTTTAAAAATCCCAAACCTACTTACAGCAATTGTTTTAATTTTTGAGATGCTGGTCTACATCTGTTGCTAACTAAGCTACTGTGTTGGTTGCTTGGGCAAAGTCCAGGAGAGTCTGTCCGAAGACCTTGTGGCTTGCTCCCAACACTATACTTTTTTTTTTCCCAACACTATACTTTTAGTTGCAAATAATTACAAAAATTTAAAACACATGATTATGGCATAAACTATTTTTAAGGATTCTTAAACTCTAAAATAGAAGTCAATATTAAAAAACAAAATCTGTAACATATTGCTTCATTCTAACCAAAGCAAGTGTAGTGTAGCTTCTAGATATTCCTAAATAAAATGGACAGTAAGTTAAGATCCGTGGAATCCAACTAAAAGATCAGGAGATTATAATTTTTAGCTGAAGTCTGAAATTTATATGCTGTTTCAGAAGTTAAGTACCAGCATTTAAATGTGTATTTTTCATATAAAGAAATCATATCATAATGAACATTCAACACCATTTTATCATTTTATACTATATGCTGGGAAGTGAAAAGAGCTGGATTTATTATGATTCCTGCATCATAAATAAAGAAACGAAGGCCTAGTGAAGTAGGAAGGTTTGCCTGATGTCACAGTGCCCTAGAGCTGGGAAGACAAAAAAAAAAATCTCAAATCTCCATGGACTCTAAATGCTAGGCTCACTGATAAAAGCAGCCTTCTTGGTTTCACATCTATTATTGTGCCCCCCTCAAAATATGGATCAGTACATAATAGAGTCAGTAATAAAATATTGGTTATATTTTCTAGGACACAGTTAACATAAATTCCATTTTAATGAAAGTTAATATTTATAATTAAAAACCATCTTGGAAAACAAAATAAGCCATTAGGAAATAATCCACTTTGAAAATCTCCCAAACATGAGAAAATGATATTTATAAAATCACATTAATGACATTTTGTTAAGGCATTTTTAGAGAATTGTCACTTTATCCACAGACAGAAAATTGTTTTACCCGTGCTCACAATAGCAAACAGCAATCTGTAAATTACAATTAATTTTACAGAACTCAAAAAATCAAAGTTAAGCACACAATTTAGTCATTTCATTACAGATTGGAATTATAAACACGACTGATGTAAAATTTTCTTAATTATTATCACTTAACATAATATTTGCTTCTGCAATAGAGGATAGTATTCCCTATAAAACACAGAAGTGCAGGCATATTTCCAGTGGAAGAGTCTAAATAATCTAGCAGGCTTTGTACATTAGGCATATTGTGAATTGAGTGTGTTGAATCTAAATCTAACACGGACTTGAAAAACCCTGACAATCACCAAGGAAGATTTACTGTACTGAGCTGTTTACAAGATGCTTTTGATAGTGACATATAGAGCAACATGTGTTGCGTAAATAACATCTATCCCTTTTTTAACAATATTTCCCTTTAGAACTAGTTAGAAAATATTTCTTACTCCCAGATGACCTACATTATATATTGTTTATTAGCATACTTCTAGCATTATTCCTGATATGTGACCTTGCTGAAAAACAAAGAAACATAAACTTAATGGCTAGTCTTTTCTCTTGTTAGCACAGTAAAACATACAATATGTCGAAAACTGTCTCAAAAAATGATGACTGATGAATATGTTGGTGGAATATACTAGGGTTTTTTTTTTTTTTCTCCTGGTCTAATAATAAAGAATAAAATCACCCGACAAGCCAAAATAATAAAATACCAGCACTTACTCCTACCTTCAAATGATCTGACAAATTTGAAGATCTACGGTGTATTAAGTGTTCTTTTATCACTAAATGAAAATGTTTTTGTCACTATTGATAATTCAAATACAAATTTTACTTAGAACAGTGTCTAAAATGTTACTTTCTACCCTTAATTAATAAAGCCATAATCTTATCTGTAAGCTCCTATATATCAGACTAGATGAAATAAGAATTTAATGTGATCAAAAATAGCATACCGTGAAAATGTATGTAGTTTAACTATCGCACCACACCACATATCTTGCATTTCCCAAATGCAAAGTAATGGCATGCAAATTGGGATGTGTTAAGGTTTTCTTTTTTAAAAATAGGTGTAAAATTCAATTTTATGCCCAAGTTTTCTGAAAAAGTAATTTTACATGACATTTTTAAATTTTAAGGCATTCCTCACTACAATTAGAGATGCTTAGCAAAATGTTTGAGAGACCCACCCATACACCATTTTTTAAGTATAAAGTAATTATAACTTCTGCACAGTGCTGGCTTTGGGGATTTCATTCCCTTGCAGGTCAATTCATTTCCATCTCTCTATGGTTGAGTTTAAGTAGTAATTCTTCCTAATTCTAGACCCAAATCTGCTTTGCTGCTACTCTGGCCCATTGGACCCAATTCTAGGCTCTGAAGTCAAAGGCACAGGTTGAGCCCCTGTCAGTAGTCCCTTTGCGGTCAGAAAATAAGGATACCATGTATGAAACATGGTATCATTCTTCTAAGACAACATTTTAATAAGTAGAACCCCAAGTTAAGCACATCGTTCTAGGGTGTCTGGACCCTAGCAGAAAATAAGACTGTCACCTCCCTTAGGACAATTACCTCCATTTAGATAGAAGACAACAAGAAAAGTCAAGTGAGATCATTTCTTTTAAAAGCAGATAAAAGTAGAAACAGAACTTCCATTGTTTGGGCCCCAGATTAGCCTTTATCAACGCTTAAGTTGTCAATTTACTTGAAATGCTAATTTAGTACAATTCTTAAAAGAGACTTTTTTCATTAGCCTTTTTTAATGTGCTACTTGGGAGTGGGGTTGTCATTTCCTGATTGTTCTCTTTTGTTTTCTGATACTGATAGATGTAATTATCAAGGATACAACTTTTTCCCAGCACCTCATTATTTTTGATTGATTTTGAGAACAATTTGAATGTGCCTTTTTGACATTCTTGTTTTCAGTTATACTCTGGTTAAGGTACTCAGAGACTTTCAGAAAAGAGCATCTCATATTAAAAAAAAATGATTAGATCTTTAATAATGTATACTTTAAAAAAACATTATTCTGATTAACTCCACCCCCCTCCATTCAATCTATATTCCATTAAGACTGAGGCTTCACATTTAGACTTACCAAATTAAAAAAAAAAATTACACTTTGTAGTTGTAATTGCTTTGATTTTTTTAAAACAAAACACTGAGTACAAAAAAAAAAAAAATCAATCAGTCCACAGTAATCTTCAAAAACAGAGAAGAAGAAAAAACAAACCTCAGTTGCCACCATGGGAAGTGACTATTATATGAATCTTTTTTCTGAAATTTGGTAACTAAAGGCAGAAGGCACCTTGTTTTTGTTAGGGGAAAGTATAGTGCATGTCTATTTGATGGGGTGGTGGGAGAAATTTTTATTGAAGACTGAGCATAAATGACAAAATTAGATATAAACCATTATTTAATGTCAAATAAAATGGTCCAGTATACTCATTAAAAGATGCACAAACTTAAAAGAAAGGATAGAGAGACTGAGATACTCAATTTTCATCCTTTGGTAACTGCAAAGAGAAGTGGATTTCTTTACAGTGGATTTATCTGCTGGTAATTGTTGCAACCAGACAATTTCATTTATTATTTTTAACAATGGCACAACCTACACGTTGTCTCTCTCAATGTGATGTAATATGAGGAACACGACATGACAATATAGTATCCTTACCTAAAATGTATATCTGAAATTGTATTCCAGATCATACTTTTATACTCAACAGTCCAGTCTTCAGGAAATGAAGGGATACAGAAATTTGCATTACTGTGAGAAAAAAGTTACACAAATCCGCAATATTCCTCAGTGCAAATTAAGAATATTCTTGAGCTATTATCTTCAAAAAGTCAATGTTAGAGGGCGAAAATAGTGGTGAGATTGTTTTCAGATGAAAGAGACTAAAAGGATTTAACTTTTAGTTATGTAGTATATGTCCAATGCAATTGTGGATCTGATAGAGCTATAAAAAGATTTTCAAGGAAATTGGGAAAATCTCAGTATCAGCTGGTAACTACATGATACTAAGGAATTAATATTAACTTTCCAAGATAGGATAACAGTACTGTTATTACTTGAGTAATCATCCTTTTTCTTAGGAGAAGCACACTGAATATTTAGGAATAAAATGGGATGAAGTTTGTAGTTTACTATCAAAAGATCCAGAAAAAATACATGGAGTCATCTATAGGTAGAGTCAAAATGGCTAAATGTTAACAATTATTAAATTAAATCTGGGTGCATACTTGAATATTGTCATAATAAAAATTAGAATAAATGGATAATTCATGAGATATAGTTTCTTAAAACAATAAATCTGACTTGATTAACTCCATCCCTTCTCTTCATTTTTATACTCCAATTATGCCCCAAAATAATTTTAGCCAAGTTGTTGTAATTATCTTCGTGAATAACTTCATATTTTTTGTGGGTGGGGCTGGTTTGTTTACAAGCTAAATGTATAAACTCTTGAGAGGTAAAGAACCCTAGCTCACATCAATTTCTACAGTAAATGATTTTGTACAACTGTATGATGTTTTAAGTCTCTAAAGAACTCACATGCAACAAAATTTACATGCAACAAAACTGTTAGAGTAGATAAAGGAGGGATTATTTTCTTCATTTATAGATTAAGTGGCTTGTTCCAAGTCATGCAGGTTGTGAATACCAAAGCCAAAGCTTGTCTTTAACCCTACATCCCACCCACTGGGTTTTAACTATTTATACCCTCATACTTCTCAGGTAAATTTACTATGGCATTTCAGGTGCATTTTGAAAGGCAGCTCTCCTTAGAATAGTGTGGCATGTTGGTCCTTATGACGCCAGGGATGGTATGGGCATAGCTAGTGACAGTGAAGGAGTAGTTTCTACTTAAATTCATCTTAGACTCCTGGTCCCAGACCTGTGACCAAGACCCATAGGGCAGAACTGGCTCCCCAAAGTTCTCTAGTCGCTTGCAACATTTTCTCTTTGCTCTCAGTGCCTAGCAGTTTTATTTCCAAGTTTTTCAATGTATATTTACTTGCCCTGTTCAGTAGTGGAAGAACAATTTCAGTCTAAGAGCTCATGTATGTCTCCAGTTCTGAAAATTCTCAGTCATCATTTCTTCAGTTTTACAAATCTCTCATTCTCTCCATTCACTGTACTGAAACTCCTATTAGACATAGATTGTAGCCTTTCAATGTTTCTTAGTAATATAGTGCATTTTTATGCATATTTTAAAAATCAATTTGTCCTCTATATTCTGGTCTTGGTGATTTTCTGTTTTCTTACAAACCATTGGTTCTCTCTTCATTGGTGTTCAGTTTAGAATTTATCCCATCTCCCAAAGCATTTATTTCAATGACTATTTTTCATTTCAAACATTTCTGATTTTAAATACAAGCTCTCTTGTTTTATTTTTTACTCTAACGTGCTCCATGATTTTTTCACTCATTTTAGTGGAAATCACACCTTCATTTATATTCCTGAGTTTCCTAATATTTATTTCAATGTCAAGATTGTTCCACAGAGTTGACTTTGTCTGGAGAAGAATTCTGGTCTCAGAGCAGCTGGGTTTTACTTGTTTTTGTTGTTATTGCTTTACTAGCATTACGTTCATTCACATATTTTGGAATCCTGGTTTGAAGCCCACTTGGAAGATATTTTTTAGTGGAAGATATTTTTCTATGCCCTCCCTTTCTAGTAGTTTTGACTTTGCTTCTATCCCACCCTAGGCCCCTATCCCTGCCAGTGTTCCAAATTTGCTCTGGGTTTCTCAGGGGCATTTTCTGTGTATTTGCTCTCCTGCAGGGATATAGGGGACTTTATAAATTGAATCACAGAACTGGCATATGACTAATTCATTTTGAATTACAAAACTGTATTTTTTTCTTCCTATCCCTATAAGCCTCCAGTTGAAAAGTCCTAGTACCAAGTACTAATCAACAACAGAGTTATTTTTATAGTCTCTTGTCTTTGATCAATGAAGTTACTCTCCAGGCCCTGTCTTAAGTAGAGGTTGGTCCCCTGGGGATTAAACCCTAGTTGTTACTTGTCAGTCCTGGAATAGAGTCCTGACCTGTGGCTTCAGCCCTGATAATTACTGGTTTTTAAATTTGGTTTCTGGATCTCAAATTTGGAGAACTGTTTTGAATTTGCTAGGTCCATCCAGTTTTCTATCTTTATATTTTGTCTATCACTGCTGTATGTTTGCAGCACACCCAGCAGTTTTAGTAGGAAAGCAACCTTAAGGAACCTCTTTCTGCAATTAGTTATTACTTGGTGGCTTCATCATTTCTCTGTGTGACAATCATTTAATGGTCCTGAGTGTTAAGGGTCTTCCCTGTAAATTAAAAATAATAAAATTTACAACTTAAAGTTGATGTGAGAAGTGAGAACTATATAAAAGTGCTTAGCATCATGCCTACCATGTAGCATGCCCACATTAAATAGTAAATACCTCTATTATTCTATTGGCAGATTATTATGGGGATAGAATGGAATACCATATGAAATGTCTGGCACAACAAAGATGCTTGTTAAAGGCTAGTTCTTACCCTTTTACATGGACTTTGAAACTATACTAAAATTACTTTAAACTAGAATCCACTTATTTAGATTTTATAACACTTAATGAGGGATAAACATTTATTTAAAAAGTTTTAAAAAATAATGGCATAAGTAATATCACAAGTGGGAAATAGGTTGGGAAGAAAAAGAAGATAGAGTGTGTAAAAAGATTTCTCAGCTTAGCTAGGATAAAAAGCTGTTTTAAGGACGATGGCAGTATACGCTCCCATTCCAGGAATGAATATATTATTTACAAATGAGACATATATTTAAGATCAGTAGCACCTTAGCAATAATTTGTTGGCAAGGAATGAGTATTGTACATGAGTGAAAATGTATAGCTTTCCACAAATACTTAATTCAGTACTTCAGACGTTTTACTAATATTAGTTTGGTCATTTTCCAGGTAATTCTGACTTTGTGTGAAAATAAGTCACTGAACAGAAAGGGGAAAATGGATGAAATAAAATGAGAGCTACTAATAACTAAAAGCTTGTGAAAGAACTCATTGAAAAATGTTACTATTGATTTTCTATTGCATAGTTCTTGTGGTGATTAAAAGGAAGACACTTTTGTCTTCCAGATGTGTTCAATGTCCTGACATTAAAGACTATATAGCACTTTACACAGTTTTTGGCACGTGCCAAGAGCTGAATAACCAAGAGATATTAAATGTAACCCCTAAACTCAAAGACTTAAAATAAAATGGAGGAAAGAACATACACAAACATTAAACTGTTATAAATATGTTGTATAAATAACATGGCAAAGCAATTCAAGACCATGTACCAGTATATATCAAAGAGAAGACAGTTAAAATACCAAATAGGGACAGATTAACATCATCTAGAAGAGTCAGGAAATACTCCCTGGGAGTGAAAAGATCTGAGGTCTAAATTGGGAATAATTACTTTGAGTTCAAAATGAAATTACAAAGGGCCTAATACATGACAAGTAAGGTCTCACAGGCTGCTGGGGTATTTGGTGGAATAAGAAGGCAATCTGAAACATAACACTGTTAAGAAAATTGCTCTGGTCAACTGAGCAGACAGAAAAAAATAGGAAACACAAATCTAGTAAGAAAGAACTGGATTTTTTTTTTTTGTTTTGAATGACTAAGTTCCAATTATTTCTTTTAATTTTAGACAAATACTACACAGGTCCATAGGGTACCAGAGAAGAAAGAAAAATATTTAAGCATATTGATTTTTTTCAAATAAAATTCAAAACTCCATGAAGATGTAAATTTAAGCTGATAAGTTTGAAGTCAAAGGGTAAAAAAAGGCAAACCATTTTTTATTTTTGTACTCCCTGTGGATAATAGATAAATTGTATTAAATTATTTTATTTTCAAAGGTATCATCAATATTCAAAAACCAGGATTGAGTCTGCAAGAAAATCTTACTCATATCTATTAAGAAACAAAAGTCAGTGTCAAAGATGTAGTAATTTCTATGAGTTAAAGCAAATATAACTTGTGGAAAGAATTTACTTTTAAAGTTCATAAAGAATCTTTATTTTTTTTACATTTAAAATTATCTTCTAAGAAATTTCCCTCAAAATTTGCCTTTCTATGTACTTGAACTTAATGCCTAATATTAAAAACTGAATTTGAATCCAAGTTTTCCATGGAAAGAGATCCTTTATGAGGTCTACTTATTCATCTCCACACCTCTGATCTCTTCTGATTCATATTTTGAAGTTTCTTCCAAGGAACCTAGCCTATGTCCTTTACAACATAGGCCACTGAGGTATTCCAAGTAAGATATCTTTATCTATATGATCTCATTGAGTGTTAAGGGTTCAGTTGCTGTTTCATTCTATGCCACGGCAAATCTTCCTGAATTAAATTTCCTACAGAGTTGTCAATAAACTGGGACATCTAAATTTTGTGTACTGACTGTCCAATGGACAATCCAATGAGGTATCTCACATTCATTATCTTCATTCTAAGACTTGTCTATTTCATTTTTAAAATTTTTTATTATTATTTTATTATTAAATTTTATAAATTTATTTAATTTATAAATAAATTTTATAAATAAAATTTATTAAATTTTATTTATTTTTTACATCATTTTTCATTTTCACACAATGTATGCATTTTCATCTTGGTTATAGTCCCCATACAATTCCCACCCCGCCCCCTTTGGTTTCATCTTACTCCCCCCCACCATAGTATGTCTCTGGTTTATAGTTGCTTGTGGATTTTGATTTTTACTTTATTATAATTAGTCTTTTTCCTGTTCTCTTATTTAGGTTTTCTAAATTCCTGCTATGAGTGAGACCATCCGTTTTTTTTTTTTTTTTTTTTCTTTTTATTTCTAGCTTATTTCGCTCAGCATGACCCCTTCCAGCTCCATTCAGGTTGCTGCAAATTGCATGGTTTTATCTTTATTGATTGCTGAGTAATATTTCATTGTGTATATGTACCACATCTTCTTGAAATGGCCAAAAGGCATATGAAAAAATGTTCAGTATCACTTATAATCAGGGAAATGCAAATCAAAACTACAATGAGGTACAATCTTACACCAGTGAGAATGGCACATATTAAAAAAACTAGCAACAACAAATGTTGGCGAGGATATGGAGAAACGGGAACTCTCCTGCACTGCTGGTGGGAGTGCAAACTGATCCAACCACTATGGAGAGCTGTGTGGAGATCCTCACTCTGCTAGAGATGGAGCTTCCATATGATCCAGCAATTCCACTCCTAGGTATTTCCCCAAAGGACACAGAAACATTAATTCAAAAGGACACCTGCACCCCTATGTTTATAGCAGCACTATTTACAATAGCTAAGCTAGGGCTTGTTTATTTCTGCCTGCAAACCTCTTTTTCACCTTACACAGCACCAGAATTCATTGAATTGGAAGATACTGAAAAACACAAACTATATTGATGCTATAATAAAGGTTTAAAAAATCACCAGAGCATGCACTAATTCTTTTTGAGTTAGGACAGAGAATTTGCTTCTATTACTCACAGCTGTATTATTTTGTTAGTTCCTAGTTTGAGGGGATTTGTGACTCATAGAGGTTCCTATTAACTTCCTATACTGACTGTTTCACATCACATCATTCAAGAAAGCAAAGGACTGGGAGTGGGGCAATAGGAGTTTAAATAATGTCTTTTATAAATTCAAAATTTTTGGAAGAAAATCAATATTTTGCTATGGCCTCAAATTAGGGCCTATCTTGCACATCAATTATTCCAACCATACACTGACTGTTTTCACTTTAGAAATTCCAAATTTACCCTCTGTCTCACTATTGTCAAAATGAGGGGCTGTGATTGGTAGATATTGGGGATATGTAGCTGCGGCGATGAAGGACAAGGGACACTGGGCATGCTGCAATGCCATTAAATTGAATCAGGTGCCTGGGCAGATCCAATCCTGAAGGTTGGTGATTTAATTAACAATCCCACCGTAAACCAAAAGAAATTGTGGGGGAGAGAAAAATTTTAGAATCCATTAAGAAATATTTTCTCGGGCCTCCCCAGTGGTGCAGCAGGTTGAGCGCAGCCCTTTTAAGCTGTCCACAGCCTCTGCAGCACCGGTTCGATTCCTGGCCGGCCAGGGAGATACCCACATGGCGTGGCAGACCTCTCCTGTCTCGACCAGTGCTCCCCTCAGCAGTGCTTTGGGTCATCTGCCTGTTCTACTCCTTGCTCTGTCTCTGGTGAATTCTCTCACCCTCCCGTGCCTCTGGCCTATACCCCAGTTCTTGTAGAAATGAAAATAAATCTTTAAAAAATTTTTCTCATATATATAAAATATTTTCTCATATATATGTGTGTGTATATTTACATATATATGTATATATAAGTATATATATATTTATATATATAAAACCCTAAAAGCAAGTTGAGAATGTTGATAGCTTTATTTTCTCTTTATGAGCACTGGTACCATTTACTAGAGATTTATTATAAATATCAAAAGGATACCACAGAGAGCAATTTTATCTAATAATTCATAAAAGTATCTTTTTGATTTTCTTAGAGCTCACTACATCTTGTATCAGAATTATTTCAATAAAAGTGATTTTATTTCCCAAATGACTATAAGCTCTCAAATTTCAAGGAGAGGACTCTCTGTCATACCTATCTTATATCCATTGTGGTACATAGTTATTTACACATGATAAATAAACGTGAATGATTCATGTCTGTTCATTGTGAAGTAAAATCTTTTGTTCCTCCCACTTTGTTTTCTACTTCTGTGGAGCACAACTATCTTCCTTTGATTATATCATAGAATCTATCCTTCCAGCCATTCTCTGTCAAAGGAATAGTTCATATCCTGGCAGTTTCATGTCTTATCTTCAGAACGTACTCCTCTTATTTTGGGCACTCAATTGCATGAAGCTAAACTACCTTGTCTGTATCATTCCTACCTCCATTGAGATATCTTACCGCATGTCCTTACTCCTAGCCATTTTTGATTTTGCTTCTCTCTTTCTCCCTATTTTCATTTTGGGTTTTGTCTTGTCTTATCCATCCCTTCCACCTGAGCTGCTTTTACTGAGGCGTGTCAGACCACCCTTCTCTTCGCTTCCAAATTGTTTCTAAAACCCCACCTGCTCCATAAAGCTTGTTAGCAATTACACCCACACAAAGCTGTGGGTGTTTATTATTCTTGTTTGTACTCTCCTACACTAAGTTTTTTAGGCTAAAGGTGTGTTTTCTTGATTTTTCCTATTATAAAACATGCTGTGCAGTGACAATGTACTTAACTGCACCAGTGGTAGGGTGCTTGGAAGCCCTTGATTTAACTTAAATTATTCGAATTTTTAAAATTCTTTCCCCATTCATCACCCAAAAATATGTTTAAAAATAAAAGAACAAAATTCACCCATATTTTTTATGTTCAAAGGTACTAGCACAAACTTTATAAATAGAGTATCACAGAGTTCTAGAATTGAAAGGGACAAATAAATTCACCTATTTCAATTTCCTAATCATAGTCAATAAGTGAGCTTCAGGGAGATGAAGCTTCCTGGCCCATGAGTCACCAAAAGTGACACAGCAAGCCTGGAACTCTGATCCACCACGAATGCGCCCACATTTATATGGTTAGGTGCACATTTACAAAAGGGAATTGCCAACTATGGACACATTAGTCCTCTGTTGTTGAAACTTCTAGATGAGAAGCACTAGCCTTTATTTTTTTTAAAACATTTATTTATTTATTTATACAAGCACTGGGTACAGTCAGAAGCGCGGGAGGGTGAGAGAATTCACCAGAGCCAGAGCGGGGAGCAGAACAGTCAGAAGGACTGAAGTACACTGCTGAGGGGTGCAGTGAGCGGCAGGAGAGGTCTGCGCGCCATGTGGGACCCTCGCCCAGAGGTCGGGGATCGAACCGGTGCTGTCGGGGATCGAACCGGTGCTGCCAGAGGCTGTGGGCAACTTCGCAACCTAGTGCTCAACCTCTGCACCACTGAGGAGGCCGGAGAATCGCTAGTCTTAAAACAGTAGTAGGCCACACAATCTATCACTTCTGAAACACCACCTCCCGTTATTAATTCTAATACTAAATAATACTTTTAGCATCACATTTACTGAATTATATTGAAGTATCTGTTCACATTATATCCTAAGGTCTCCTGTCATTTAAGGAACAATGTCATTTCTTCCTTCAGTTCCAAGGCCCAGAATATTGCCTGAGAGGGAGCACTTGTGAAGAAATGTTGCAGAAATGAGTTGATTTGGACTGTTTATAAGTATACCTAACAATCAGTGTTTTCCAAGAAATTTATTGGAGGGAACCAGGTGCTGGCACCTAATACCTAGTCTCTGTATCATATAACCAGGTAATTTCTTCTAATTCCCTTTATGTTATCCCAGAAAACTTCAAACAAAAATGTGAAAAACCTCTGCATAATCTTTATTGATAATATTTTATAAAGCTATATATTTTTCACATACAATTGCTGAAGAAGATAACCTAAGAAGATATAGGACCCTTTCAAACCAGACTTCTACTCCTTGAGTACAGAATACGAGGGGGAAAGTACTAAGAATAAGATAATGTCAAATCCAACATTTTTTATAAAATCTGGGCAAAGCAAGCACTGTAACTCTATTAGATGTTTTTTCAAAGTCCAGATGACAGATCTATTATTTTGTTGGAAGGCATTTCAGAATTTCACTGTTGAAAATCCTTATTAGACATTTGAGAGTATTCCTACTTCTAATTCAGACAACTCCTCAGATCTTTATGTGACTATGGTTCGCTATTTGAGAGTACATTGGCTTTTTAAAGTTTTAAGTCTCTATAGAGATATATGAAACATTATCTTTCTGGTTGCCTTTGAGTGCCCAGTGTGTGTGCACAATGTCTATCATGGGTTTGAAACTTATAGCTGTTGAATGAATGAAGTAGGTACAAAGTAATCTACATAGAACAACATGACTGTTTTGGAACAATTTAAATTTGGTATCACAAAATATGTTAATCCAAACCCAATTACACTGCTATAAGAACTTATCTTCCATAATACCATTTCAATTTTCCAGTCCTAGCTGTTAGCGATATTAAGCTGAGAAGGCTTTTTGCCAGTTTTTAAACTATCTTCTTTGTTCATTTAGTCCTACCTCCAACCCCTTCCCTTCTTTCCTTTCTTCTGTTCCTCTTCTTACTTAAAAAAAAAAAATCTTTATTAAACTGGCAGTCACTATTCAAAACTCAATTCTATATTTCTAGGCATTTCTTTATCAAAAGTTTTTTATTATGGTTGATTTTTGCTTCCCTGCTATAAGCCAAACATATAAATTTAAAATTCCCAAGATAACTCATAGAATTATCTTAAGATAAACATGTTAACATCAGACTTTGTCATGTTAGGCTTATGATGCCAGTCTGATTTCCAAGTCATCTCGTGTCTTTGCTTTGAAATATCTTCGAATCATTTACTTATTAGTAAATTTGAAACTGTAATTACTATTTAAAAAATAAATCAGAAGTTAGGCATCTAAATTACAAATCCTGTTCCAGAAAACCAAGCAAAAATTCCACTTTTTTACCTTCATAATATAAATATATTTGATCCATAAAGAACATTGTCAATGGGTTTAGGTAAACAAAAAACAGACCTCAAAAATTAACTGACTTTTCAAACTACACACTAGTTTCTTAAGTTTAGGAGAAAAAAGTCTTATTTGGTATTCACCTACTGTCCTTCATTTATAATTTCTAAATTTTCTTTAATGTTATTTTCCCAAGATATTTTTTGTTCCCTATTCATTATGATGTATTTCAATCCAATAATACTGTTCAGCATCTTTCTATTCCTTATTCGTTTTCCATCTATACACTCCTCTATTTACATATTTTTCTACCTCTTATATTCATTGTTGCTTGACACTATCTCTGACCTTTAAGCAAATAAAGAAATATTTTATATTTCTGGCATTTATATTCTCTTTGTCCCTTGGTTTTCATTGTTTCTACTAGATTAACATTTAATTATGCTTTTCTCTTCCATCAACTCTGTGGAAGAATAATGACTTATTTAGATGCATTTTGGCCATAACATCCATAGTCCTAGCACTAGATGAATTTAGACTATAATAAATTAATTGAAAAACAGCATGTATACAAATTATATGAATGTGTACAAATATAGAAGGATATATGTAGACTTATATATTGGTATTACATAATTATTGTACCATATACAACATTGTAGAGGGTGTCATGTTTTCCAAGGACTTTCATTTATACATATGTCACTTGTTATGCACAATAACCCTACAAAGCCAGCACAATAAAAATTATGACCATTTTAGCAATGGAGAAACTGAAGTTTAGGGAAAACTAGTTAAGATCACAGATGGTCCTGTCAATTGTTATAAAACTTTTATTTATTTATTTAGCTAAGTACCATTTTTCTTCTACTATGTGATGCTGCATGTGCTTTAATTCACCCCGATGCCCATAGTGGCAATCTCTGTGTAATGATACATTTTCAGACTTAGTAGAAGACTTACTTATGTCATGCGATGTTTAATTCAACAAAATATTTTTTTTGCCTTGAAATTGGAATTTTTACAGGATTTCACCTACTACTCAACCTCTTTCTGATGTGAATTCCATAGTGCATTGCATACTTATAAGGAGTCTTATGTTCTACTGGTATGGTTCTAAGAAATTGTATTACTAATACTCTGAGAAATATTTCCCTTTTGTTTCTTCTCCACCTCTTTTAATCACCAGGTTTCAATTATTTACAAATGTTTACTAAGAACCTATGATGTGTAAGGAACTCTTTGGAGAAATATGAAGACTACTTTCTATTTCTTATTTTCTACTTCATTTTAAAATAGCAGATGTATTAATTTTCTGCTCTGGATAAGCCTTACATTCTCAGGTTTGTAAAGAGGATGGGCATTGCCCAAGTGTAGTTATTTGAATATACATCTTTCTCCTCAGTATAGCCCCTTGAGGGTTTATATTTTGCTAAGAAAAAAGTGATATGTAACAATATATACGAAACAAAATAGAATGGAATATGCAGCATAATAAAAGTACTTCTAGAAGTGCCAAAGTAGTTCAGGGGCGACAGTAAATAATAATAACAGGGCAGGAGTTAGCTTTGCAGATACTTGTGTGAAAAGCAAACTGAAAAGAATTGCTAAAATAAAAGTCCTGAGGCAGGAGCACACCTGGCCTGCTTAAGAACAAGCAAGGGGCCAGGATGGCTGGAGCAAAGGGTGCTGGGTGAGGGATGGGGGCAGGGCATTTGCTTGTATTCATGTCTTGAGAATCCTTCTGGCTCTTCCTGGAAGTATAAACATGTGTCCTACACACTCATGCGTCAGAGATCCTGGGAGCAGGAGCAGATGTGAGAGCATTCACCTTGTCTGGTATCAACCTCCACCCAAGAACCTGAACTCTCAGTCAGTATTTGATTAGAATCTTATATCTAACCTGAACCTGAGTATCTCTGGGCCTCCTACTTTGTTTCTGCATCATTCTCAAACCAGCACAAAAAAAATGCAAAAAAATAAAGTAAAAATTAATGTTACAGGCTAACATTTCCCAAAGTGTAAGACATGTACCACCTTCACTGTGATGTGTGTGCATTGCACTTGCAAATTACACAGTGGAAAACGTCTCTCTGAGATACTAACATTGACCTTAATACCCCTATAAGACGGCAAGCGTACTTATAACAGTGAAAAACCAGGTTTCAGGCTCACATTTCTTTGCAATTTTCAAAACTTTTTTTTTGTATTAATTGTGTTAGTTTTATATCTGTTGTCTTTTCATGACGAGATATTGATTGTATACTTATGGTTTTGATCATTTTTGCTTTTTACATTAAATATTAAATTCTCATGGAGTATTTATAGCACAAGTAATATATAAGGAGCGACTATTAAACAAGAACCTTTGTGCCCAATTCAGCTTTCTTTATGGTCTTCTCAGGCAATCCATTATTCTCTGTCTAAAATTACATTTCCCATGTTACTAATATGTATTTCCATATATTTACTGATCACATTTCCTGTTTGTGACATGCCTGTTCATGTCAATTTCCCATTTCCTTATTTGGTGATTTATGTTTCCTTAATGATTTATAGCTGTTTCTTAACATTTTTAGGAAATGAATACTTTTTTCAGCTACATCTGTTATAGAAATGTTATATAGCTTTTATTTTTGTTCCCTTGCTTGATGGTAACTTTTGGTAAACAAAGGAATTTTGGTAAAATGCTATAATTTTTAATGCCTATAGCTTATCAATCACTTTTGATTTAAACACTCTAGGTCATATTTGAAAAATTGTTCCCTAACTGAATGTCGCAAAAATATTTTCTAGATTTTTTTCTGAAAGATTTATTTATCTTTATTTTACACATGTTTTATACATGTGAGTAGAAATTCAATTTCATATTTATTTTTTCCATATGGATAACGATTGGATTACTCACTACATTTTCTGGCAGATATGGAGAGATAGATCTATGTTATTTTTTTATATCATTTATATATGGTACTGTTTTTGGTGGGTTTCCAGCTTGATGTTTATATGCAAAAGCTATTTTGTTTTGTGAACTAGTAACACATCATTCCAGTTACTATAGATTCATTATAAATTGACTAGATACTAGGACAAATAATCTCCTGCTTGTTCTTTTTCTTTTCCTTCAAGATTATCTTTATTGGGGCCTCCCTGGTGGCGCAGGGGTTAGAAACAGCATTATCAAGCTATAGCCAGCCACTGCAGCACTTGATCCCCAGCAGGCCAGGGAGCTGACCCACATGGCACAGCAGACCTCTCCTGTCTAGCCCACTGCTCCCCTCAGCAGTGTATTTTAGTAGACCTGCCTGTTCTGCTTCCCAACTCTGTCTCTGGGGAATCCTCTCACCTCCCTCACAACTCTGGCTACACCCCAGTTCTGTATGCATAATAAAGCATAGGAGTCAAAAAAAAAAAAAAGAAATAAACCCTTTAAAAAAAATAAGATTATCGGGCTTCCCCTGGTGGCGCAGCGGTTGAGCGCTGGGTTGCGAAGCTGCCCGTAGCCTCTGCGGCGCTGGTTCAATCCCCGGCTGCTCCCCGGCCACCGGAGGAGGGTCCCACATGGCGCGCAGACCTCTCCTGCCGCCCGCTGCTCCCCTCAGCAGTGTACTTCGGTCCTTCTGCCTGTTCTTCTCCCCGCTCTGGCTCTGGTGAATTCTCTCACCCTCCCGCGCTTCTGACTGTACCCAGTGCTTGTATAAATAAATAAATAAATAAATCTTTAAAAAAAAAAACAAGATTATCGTTGCTATTTATCCCTGATCATTCAGTCTTCAATAAACATTTTTTTATTATAGTAACACTGAATTATGTTTCAGGGGTTCAACTCTGAAAACTGACTAGTGTATATATTATGTTAAGGTCACAACAAAGAATCCATATATGTCCTTCTGTTAACTAATCTGCTAATCAAATACAAGAAATTTAAAAATGTATTTTAAAATCCCTTGAAATTTTCATAATAGCTATGCCTCTATAGATAAAGCCAGAGATAACTAACAACTTTACAATGTTGATTATTTCCATCCCTTAACAAGTTCTAGGAAGTCATTTATTTGGATCTTCTTTAACATCTTCCAATAATATTTTGCTTTCTCCATAAGTGTTTAACACATTTATAAAATTTATTTTTCAGTACTTAATTTTTGGTGCCTATTATAAATGGGATTTTTTTTACAATCTTTTTTTTAAGATTTATTTATTTATACAATTACTGGGGTATAGGCCAGAGGCACCGGAGGGTGAGATAATTCACCAGAGACAGAGCAGGTTGCAGAACAGACAGACCGACAGAAGACACTGCCAAGGGGAGCAGTGGTCGAGGCAGGAGAGGTCTGCCTTGCCATGTGGGTTGCTCCCTGGCCAGCGGGAAATTGAACCCGCACTTCAGAGGCTGCAGACAGCTTCATAGCATGGTGCTCAACCTGCTGCACCACTGGTAAGGCCCTAAATGGATTATTTTTAAACTTATATTTTCTAACAATTTTGCTGGTGAATAGAAATGCAATAGACATATACAAGTTGATTTGGTGCCCAACAACACTGTAACATTTCAGCTACTATAATAATTTGTCTTTAGATTCTTTGAGTGTTGTTTTATATAGAGACATGAACTCCATATAACACTTTGCTTCATTTCAATTTTAATGTTATTTATTTTTCATACTTAAATTTATTTTTATTTTATCTTATATGGTGGGTTAGATCACCCAGCAGACCTTTTTAGGGTTTTTATTATAAAATAATTGCATTAAAATTTCCCCACTTACTCTGATGTTTGCTGAAGATATTTAAATTGTCTTTATTAGGGTAAGGATTCTTTCTTAATCATGAAATTATGTTGAATTTATTTTTGCTGCAAGTCTTGAGATAAAGATGCATTTTAAACTTTTACTGTGGTAAATTTAATTAATTGATTTCCTAAGATTGAATCTGCCTTGCATTCTTGTGACAAAACCATTTTATTAAAAGCTATAAAATCTTTTTGACCACACTTCAATTTGTTAATATTTTGTTTAAATATTTTTATATGTAAAATCAGGAATAAAATTGCTCTAAATTTTTCTTTTACTATCTTTATCTGGTTTTGATAATCAGGATTATACTGAATTCATTAAATGAATTGGAGTGCTCCTTCTTTTTATGTTTTTCTGGCAACGCATTGGAATTATGTGTATGTTTTGGTATTTTGCTTGTGGGAAGGCTTCAACAATTTATTAAATTTTTTAAATGTGTATGGAATCATTCTACTTTTCTCTTTTTTTCTTCAGCCAGTTTTGGTAACATACTATTCTAAGACTGATTCCACATGATTAAAATGATCCAGCTATTAATATAAACTTATTCATAATATTCTCTAACTTTTTTTTAACCTTATGTATTTTAGTCTGTGTAGCTTGGTATTTGTTTATAAAATTCTAATTGAAAAATTACATTTTCAATTAAATTAAATTACTGTCATAGTTTTAACTTTATGGCTTTATAAAGATTGCTTTATAAAGACACACACACACAGACACACACACACACACATACACATGCACACACCGGTGAAGAAACTACTACATAATCAAGATATGGGGCATTCTAGCACCCAGAGGATAACTTTTGCACTTCTCAGTTGACATTATCTCAGAGGTTACTATTCTGAGTCTAATCATCACAATTAGTTTTGCCTATTTTTAACTTGATATGAATGGAGTCAGGTAGTAATATGTCTTGTGTTTCATTTTTTCAACTTTATGTATTTGAGTTATCCTGGTTGCTGTAAAGCAGAAGTTTGTTCTTCTTTATTGCTGGGTAGTACTTCATTGTATGAATGGAGTGAATTCATAACATTATATGAATGTTTCTATTTATTCTATTTTAACAAACATTTTGATTGGTCCCAGCTTCAAGTTTATATGCAAAAGCTACTATTAATAGTCTTGTTTATAACTTGTAAACACAGGCACTCATTTCTCCTGAATACAGAGTTCGGAGTAGAATTAGTGGATCACAAAATAGGCTCACATTTACCTTTAGTATATACTACCCAATAGTTTTTCATAATATACAAAATTATACTTCTACTACTAAGGTAAGAGAGTTCTTGTTGCTCTTCATTCTTTCACACACAAAAGAATGCTTGCATTCATTTTTATTTCAGTCATTCTGTTTTGTGTTGCATTCTCCTACAATAAATTTAACTTCCAAACATACTAAATTATGACACCTTTTTGTTATTAACATTGATTTTAGTTTGATTAATCTCACCAAAAATCTGTACATTGCTTTTTTGTTTTTTAAAAAACTACTTTATCCATTTTTGACCTCCTTGTTATCTGCTTTCTATTTCATCAATTTTTGTAATCAGTTGTAAGTATTGTTAATTTCTATTTTTATACCCTCTTTGGTACACATGTGATTTTAATTTAATTTTAAAATGCATGTCATTTAAAATTATATTTTTAAATTTATGATGCATTTGCATTATAGTCAGAGAATGTGATTTGTGTGATCCTAAACTTATAAATTTGCTGAGATTTGCTTTATAATAGAAAGAGAGTGAGTAGAGACTAGTTTACAATGTCAAGACTTGGCCTGGAGGGAGGAAGCAGAAGGAAATAGAAGAGAAAACACAGCACCTACAGAGTAAGTGCCCCAAAGGATAAAGGCATTGGGAAGACAAAAACAAAGTTTAAGGAAAAAGATGGGAAACTGATGAAAACTATAGGAAAAAATTACGATTTGATTAAAGGGTAGCAGAATATTCAACTGGTAATGTCAAAAGCATAGCTGAAAATCTAAGACTGGGACTGAACAGAGAATTTGAAAATTGAAATTTGATATTTTAGTTATTTGTGTGAGATAATAATTAGGTAATAGGAAATATGAGGGTGAGGGGAAAGAAAGATTAAGAATCAAACCTTTAGAAAATGCACATTTTATGGAAACCAGCTATTTAGGCTTTTCTTAAGCTCTTGGCAAGATTCTCACAGTGAGGCTGTTAATTTTCTAGGAATACATAGTACATTGAATAGAAAACTGCATCTATATTATGTGGTAAGGTGAACAATACCATAATGGATCTAGAATGTAGTTTTATATTTTTGCTCATTACTCAAAGTCATCTTGAATGTGTATACACACACACACATATAGACACACACACACACATATATATACACATACACACACACACATTTATACACTAATCTCTACCTCAACACAATTTTAGCCAAAATGTGAAATGTTCCTCCTGGATAGAATTCTACCACAACATAGGATGATCCCAAACTCTTTTGGCATAGTACTCAAAGGACATTATAAGCAATTCAAGATTCACAGTTGTATTAAAAAAAATCTATTTTGAATATCATATGTTCTAAAAAGACATTGTAACCATATGGAAAGCATCAGTAAAAAATCCAGAGCTAGAAGTAAGAAAGGAAGAAAATCTAAAAACAGTAATGGCAGCAATTTCAATGTCTAGGTCAATGATCAATAGTATGTAAGCATGGGACTAGGGACAAAGAGTGAGTATGAGGCAGCTACTTCCTGTTCCACACCCTGATATTTATGCCAGGGGTCATTAATTCCCTATTCTAGTACATTGTAGTTGCCAAACAAATATTGAACACAACAACAATAAATCTGAAAGCAGATTGAGCTTGGCAAAGCAACTCAGTCTATTTCAAGAATATTTTGAATCTTACAGATTTATTTGGTCATACAAATTTCTTCTTAATTTAAAAATGTTTATTTAAAGGGAGCTCAACTCACTTTGTTCTTTTAACTTTGCAAAACTTAGTATTAAAAATTTGAAATATAAAAACATTAAAGTTTCTTTTTTAAACCTTTATGGAAATTTTTATTATACAATACAGAACTCTGGAACTTGAGTTGGTTTTGATTGTCACTGTGTACATTTCCATTTTCAGTACAAGAACCATGATAAATAATGTTGATGTTAAGATGCTTTACTTTCATATTGAAGATGGTTTTCAAACTATTAGAAACTGGAACCTTTTACTTTACTTGAATATTTTTTGATAAAACCTAATTTGAAAGCATCTAAGTACTTTTGGGTAGCCTGACCTATATCCTTATGTATTATTTACCAGATATACCTTCAAATATTATTTTGAAGTACTTACACTGTGTTCATTTATTCAACTAATATTTACCTAGCCCTTCTATAAGCTGTTGGGTGTTCACAGGTAAGAAAGAGGATGGAGGAAATAAATAAATAAATAAATTATGACAATTTTAAAAGATCTGTTTCAGAAAGATTTTTCTGGCAATCTATCTCAATAGATGGATTTGAAAGTGATAACACTAAAGATATAAGGAATAATTAGGAGGCTACTATGGTAATTTTAGTGAAAGATCATCAGAAATTGAACTTAAAATTTGGTGAGGAAATGGGGCCTCCCCGGTGGCGCAGCAGTTGAGCACTGGGCTGCGAAGCTGCCGCAGAATCTGCAGTGCTGGTTCGATCCCCGCCACCGGCGAGGGTCCCACATGGCGCGCAGACCTCTCCTGCCACGCTCGCTGCACCCTTCAGCAGTGCACTTCGCCAGTCTGTCTGTTCTGCTCCCTGCTCTGGCTCTGGGATTCTCTCACCCTTCTGAGCTTCTGACTGTGCCCTGTGCTTGTATAAATAAATAAATAAATCTTTAAAAAAAAAAATTGGTGAGGAAATGGAAAGGAAGGTAGGTGAGAGAGAGAGAGAGACAGATCATGGATATCATGATGGCTTCATGACCAGCTGAATTGATGTGGAGAAAAAGAAGAGACTAAGAAGATCAATTAATCCAAAGTGAAAGAGAAAAAAAAAGAGAAAAAGCAAGTTGGGAGAAAAGATGATGAGTACAATTTTGGACCCACCAAGTCTAAAGCTCATGGGAACATATGAGTGTGCATCTCTGGCACAGAGTGGTGTGCATGAGTTTGAAGCTCACTAGAGAAGCTGGAGTTTTTAAATTCAGCTTCACTGAGTTGTAATTCACATTACAAATTTACTAATTTACATCTGATGAGTATTGATAAATGTATACCATCATGTAACCAATATCATAATCATGGTAAAGAATATTTCAATTAGCCCCAAAAGTTCTCTCCTATCTTTTGGAGTCACCACTTGAGGACTTATCAGTAAAGATGGCAGTTAAAGTCAGGGGAGTAGATGCGATGATGGGGTGGAGCATGTGGAGTAAGAGCAGCAATGGGGATGCTAACTTATGGGGTGTAGACAGAAAAAGGGTAGGGCTGTGGAACAAAGAGAAATGAAGGGAATCAGGCGAGAAAAGAGTAAACAGGATTTAGTGACAGCATTAAGTAAAAGTTCTCCTTTTATAAAGTTCATTACATTGGTCAATTGGATGAACACAGAACTTAGGAGAAGTCAGTTGAAGTAAAGTGGTAAAGCAGAAAGTGCCTTGCAGTGGGTGAAGGAAATGAATGGCAAGAGAAAATAAGACAGCAATATTGAGAGGATTTTATGGAAAGGATGAGGATGAGACTGCAGCTAGAGGAAAGTACCAGTGGAAATATGAAAAGAGAATCTTGAACATGGAGTTAGAAACCTTAATTCTCCAGGCTTCTTGCCTACCGCTCATTAGGTTTGTGATCTTAAACAGATCTCAATTAATCGGGTCTGTTACATTGTCTGTAAAATAAAGGAGCTTAGTCAGTTGATCTCCATTGCCCCTTCTAGTTGTGATTTGTGGCACTGTATGTACATCTAGCAGCATGGAGATAATTGGCAAGCCTTGCAAGGACAATTTTAATGGACTGGTGGGAATGTTGTGAATTGAAAATGTAAATAAATCATCTCTGGGAGGAAGCTGATCATCAAGGGTCCTGGACACTGGAAACAGAAGGACCCAGGCTTCCAAAATCATCTTGAGACAATATTTTGAGGTCCAGATGGTGCAGCACCTGACTAAGCCAAGCCAGTGTCAACGAACTCCAGAAGAAGAACTAACATTTATTCAACACATAGTAAATGTCAGGGCTCTGCAAGGTGCATAATATGTAGAAAAAGTTAGATGGCCAGTGTTCTTCCTGGTTTACATTATCTCTACCATTTATGGAATCATTGCAGGTTATGGACAAATTCATATCGTATTCAATCTTTGAGGAGCAAAAGGAAATGAATAGGTTGACCTAAGTATTTTATTCAACACAAAGTCTAAATAGCAAATTTAGATTAATAATCACAAGGTTTTTGCATAAAGAAAGCATTTTCACAGATTGAGAAAGCAATGCACAGAAAAATTGGGATTCAAATTCATATTTATGGGCCTCCCAGGTGGCACAGGGGGTTAGGACACAGCACTATGAAACTATTCACAGCCACTGAGGCACAAGTTTGATCCTCCGCCAGGGAGATACCCACATGGCACAGCAGATCTCTCCTGTCTCGCCCACTGCTCCCTTCAGCAGTGTATTTTGGTAGATCTTCCTGTTCTGCTCCCTACTCTGTCTCTGGTAGATCCTCTTACCCCCCACACCTCTGTCCTATATCCCAGCTCTGGTATGCATAAATAAATATATCTTTAAAAAAAAACCAACAAATTCATATTTAGTCTTCAATTTCAAATTTCTCCACTACAAAATAATCACTTACTACCATGATACTTTAGGTATCACAAGTCTTCATCATCTATTCCTTGGTTTGTATGGGTTTATATTGCCCTTATCTGTTCCTGGGTTATATGTAAGTCTTTTTTAAATAGGTAAGTTAGTCTTGAACAAATAACATGCTTTCAGTTTTGAAAGTATATTCATTCCACAGTCTACCTATAACCTAATCATGGTCCAGAACAATTAATCTTGTTTTTGACAGTATGTATGTACTAATTACTATTATCTCTCACAGTCTCTTCTCTTCTAAAGTCTCAGTGTTCAACAAAAGGAAGAGATGAAAATACCACCTACATTGCTAAGACCTTCAATTACTACCTAAGACACATAAGGAAATAGATATACATGTCATATTTCTTTTTGTGATAAAATTTATTCCCACAAAGGCATACCTGTCTTTAGCAAAGACTTACATAATAACTTCTCTTCTATCTACACTGCTGAAAAATTTACACAATATTTATATTGACATGCCACAGAAGTTTAGCTTGGTTAAAAAGAATGTGAACAAGTTATTATTTATTGTGTCTTCTTTCTTGTTGACTCATTATTGTTAGTCTCTTTTTATAAAACTCTACATATATTTAGATAATTATCTATATATATCAGGTCCAAGTAATATGGTCTATGTACATTTTTAATTAGAGCATATCAGGTAAGAAGCAGGTACATAAAATTCTATGACTTAAATAGTGTAACAAAAAAATGCTAAATCAGTGATCTTTTGAGGCACAATTGAATCTTAATATCTAGTCAATTAAAGGCACTGCTCCAAGTTCTTATTAATCAGGTTTAATAAAGAGGTACCCTTCTAGATAGTCATTTTTAACCTTTAGTAGCTAGATGCTGGGAAAAAAAAACTATTGTAAGAATTAAAAAGTATTGTAACATCACTTCATATGGTAATCTATGTAAGAAAAAGATGTAATTAAACTTTACAATTACCATTAAGAGTTTGGGCATAATTAAAGAGTTGGCCATCCCTTGGGATAAATTCTCCTAAACAACTCTAACCCAATTAACCTGTGAATTTTGTATGTATGTTCTTCATTTTGAAAATATTTCACCTCACAGTGGTATCATAACATATGGCAATTTAAAAAATAAAATAAACCATAAACACATAAGAAGAAACCAGCACATATCTTTCCATTAATAATCTATTAAAAAAACACAAGTTTGGTTTTGCCTGATTTTAAATCAAAACGTACTACCAACAATCATACACACAGTCATTTTAAGTAAACTTTACACACTATTTAAGATAAACATGAATATGCAAACTCCTCTCTCTCTCTTTCTACATACATATATGCATACATACATATGTTAAGCAAGGCAAAATTTAAAATAGGAGAGAAGAGTAATTTTCTGTATGATTTAACTCTCATTCAAAGCATTTTAAAAATAAGACATTTGGGGGACAATTGGAGAAATCTGAATATGGCTTTTGACTTGATGATATTACAGATTTACTTATTCTTCAGCTGGTTCAGTTAACCGCCTTAGCTAATGATATGGCTAAGTAGGAAAATGCTCCTGTTCTTAGGAGGTATCATGACATCTACGACTTCCTTTCATGTGGCTCAGGTTGCAAAGAAACAGAGAGAAAATGTGACAAAATGTTTGTATCTGCTAAATCTGTGTAGTAGTACACACATATCCTTTGTGTTATTCCTTTAACTTTTATTTTCATAAGTTTAAGTATTTTGAAATTAAAAAAAACTGGGAAAATAATTCATTTCATATGATTATAATTACCAATACATAATCCAAACGAAAATATTTTATACAACACATGAGCCATGAGCCATTATCAAAACTATGTTCTTCCAGCTGTCCTATTCAGTTTGCAAGGATTTCATTTAATGAGAGAAAGGTGCAGATTTACTTGGGGAGCAAAAAAAGGAAAAGCAGCTTCAAAGTTTGGGAGTCTGCCTGTCATACAGATGCCACATTTCAGGAGAATGGGATCTGGGTTCCTTTTTCAGCTCTTCCCTACCAGGGACTGATGGCTATCTGCAGGGAGATGCAGGGGGGCTTCCTAGAGGGTGTGAGTGCAGAGACAAGATAAGGAAAATGCGATGACCCCAAACTGAAGGGAGATGTATCTCCCTGGGGTTTTCACTTGGATGGATCTCCAGATATGGGCAGATAGGTAGGTAGAAAACACTATTAGAAACCAGGTGATAAAGCATAACGAAATTTTAATAAAATGAATCATCTCTGCTCAGCTCCAAGGAATGAAGACTTATAAAACTATCTCATTTTTGAAAGAACTCATTTCTTGTACTCCTTGTGGCAAGGAAAACATAAAACTTCTACTAAGGAGGAAAAAAAAAAAAAAACACTGTAATTTTGATAACCAAAGCCAGAGTGGGAAGACTCAGGGACAGTGCCTGTAAAAAGGATGTTGGGCATGTGGTGCTTAATAAACAAGGGCTTTTAAAAAATCCTGTTGCGAGAAAATCTTTTCCTCACTACCCAGAAGACAAAGGAAAACAGTGAGTGTTGACAACATGATATTAAAATGCCACCCCAACCCAATTTGTTATCCATAAATATATATATTCGTTTTAATTTACTCTAAGCCAGCATGTTGGCTCATAGTATCTTACTTTTATGTCATTATCTCTCTGCCATACACACAAGTCATAGCTGGGGATTTCAACTTGCGGTGGAGCTATGCAGAGATTCCAGATCTCAGTGGTGTTGGCATAAGCACTGGTCTCTTCAGTCATAGAGAAGACAATATCCTAGGGAGACTGGAATTAGTCCTATTTTGCACCATTCAAGCCAAAATGCTGCTTATCAAGAAGCAAGTAATTGCTAGCTAATGGCTATGGGGGGAAAAAAAAAAAACATTGCATTTCGATCTAAGCATCTCTTGGCACACGACGATAAATAAAGCTGAGGAAAAGTGTAAACATAAAGTGGGACAGTTTCTTGAGGAGGTTAAATAGCAAACATTAAAAAGGCAAGTTACCTCATCCGACTGGGAGGGACTGATTCTGGGCATTGGCGATACTTGTGGAGTTTTCAACTGTGTGCTGTTGCTATCTGGCACGAGCTCTCGGTGGACTGTTTGGATGTGGTTCTGAAGTTCACTTTCAGACTCAAACTTAACATTGCAGCTAGAGCAGCGAGTCTTCAGTCCCCCTGCCTTGCCTTTACCCTCCATGGCACTCAGATTCTCATTCTGGCCCAAGCCTGGTCTATTCGTGCCGGGAGGGGCATTGATGCCTGGGCTCCCACTCTTACTGAGATTCACGCAGCCAGCACACAGACCATATGGCAGGCCATTAATGTCAAGTTTCACCAGATCTTGCTTGGAACGGAATTCTTTGAGGCAAGATGCACACTTGTACAGTTTTTGGACGTGCTGGCCACGCCCCGTGGTCTGGACTGCAGACCCATTCCCTGTCTTTTGCATGTGGAATGTCCCATGGATTTTGAGTTCCAAGGTGGAGGTCACTGTCTGCATGCAGACTACACAGCGAAATCCCGTCAGGGAATTCCTCAAGTCGGGATGCATTTGGCAATGCTCTAAGAACTCTTCTTCACTCTGGAGAGGCATCTTGCAAATCCGGCAGTTTCCGGTATCGAGACTCTTACTATGTGTGACTTTGTGTTCAGTAAGAGTTAAAAGGGAGGGAAAGCGCTCTCCACAAATAGGGCACATGTAGTGTTTGACGGGGCCCAGGTGGGTCTGCATGTGTTCACGGAGGCCATTTTCAGAGAAGAAGGTTCGAGAGCACACATTACACTTGTAATTCCCTTTAATGAGCTCGGCTTTTTTCTTCACGATGGCACTCTCTCCAGGTCTGATGTTGTGGTCTCGGAGCTGGTGGTTCTGCAAAAGAGTCTCCATAGTGTAGGCTGCCCCACAAATGTCACACCCGTACATGGGCTCTGAGGTGTCCACGTCTTCTTCACTCCCGTCGTGACTGTTGTGAGACTCCTGGCTGTTGGTCAGCAAGGTCTGCAGCTCCACTTCCTCCTTCTGCACCTGCTCAGAAGCCCCATTCGTTCCACAGTTGGGAGTCTTGGTTTCAAACACACAGTGCTTTTCCCGCAAGTGTTTCTCCAGCAGGATGATGGCGTGGAAGGCTTTGCTGCAGAACTTGCAGTTGTACTTCTTACTATGAGTGGTGATGTGGCACTGAAGCTCCACCTCGGTGCCAAAAGACTCACCACAGAAAATGCACTTGTGCACTTTCCCTTGGTTCTCCAGGTGGTTGTGCTTCACATGCAGCTGCAAGTCGGTCTCGTTGCGGAAGTCCCAGTTGCAGGACGTGCACCTGTAGACTTTCTTTTCATTACTGTGCTTCACCGCCAAGTGGAGCTGAATGGAGACCTTGGAGTCAAAAACTTCTTGGCAGAGGGTGCAGCGGAAGAAGACAAAGGTGTGCATGTCCAACAGGTGTTTCTGGAGGTCATCCACTGATGTAAACTGCTTATCACAACTCTCGCAGATGTAATACGTTGAGGTGATCATGAAGTGAATGGTGACGTGCTTCAGCAAGGACTCTTGGTTGGGGAATTCCTTGTTGCACTGAGGACAGGTCAATTTCGGAAGCACAGTGTCGAGATGAGTTTTTAGGTGAGTCTGAAAGCTGTCTAGGGACGTGTACTTAGCACCACACTGATTACAGATATACTCTCCGGCGGGACGGGCAGGCGCACCTCCCACCGCCTGCATCATCTTAAGAGAGGTCTGCTCAATAGCCACAGGAGAGAGGGGGCTCAGGGCCCTGGATTTCTTCCCATTGTGAATATAATTCAGGGCCAGAGGAATGTTTTTATGATTCTCTTTGATATGCTTATTCAATTTAAGAACACTATTGAAAATCGGGGAATTCGTACAATAGGAACAAGAATAGACTTCTACTACTGGTTCTTTTGGAGTCCCAAGCACTGGAGACCCAAATCGGGAGCCACTGAGGTCACAATGGACCTGTCTAATATGCTCTTCCAGAGAAGAGTCAGTGAGAAACCCCATGTAGCAATGGGGACAAAAGAATGCATTGCTATCCTTAGCTGCAGGGTTGGCAAATCCGTGAGAACATCGGATGTGTTCCTGAAGGGTGTTGAGGTCGTTGACAACTTCAGAGCAGAAGTTGCACTGGTAGACTATGGCAGGCATGGCAGAAACAATCAGACCTGGGTCCTGAGCTTCATGCACTTGCTTAAGATGTTCATTTAGGTTATAGAGTGAGGGCAATACTTCCAAGCAATACTGACAAATATGGGCCTGCTCTGGCTTATCTAAATGCATAGTTTTCAGGTGAATCTGTAGAACTGCCAGACTCGAAAATAATTGCTTGTTGCAGTAAATACAACTGTAGGTGACTTTTGCTTGTTTACTAGAGGGAACGGCCATGTCAGGGGTTTGCTGAGCAGCCCGCTTCCTCCCTCGACTCTTTGGGATGGGTGGAGCAGCTTCCACCATGGTTGAGCTGTCCACTGAGAGGTTGGAATCCGGAGTCGTGCTGGACACGGAGGTGTAGCCCACTGTGACCAGAGAAGGGCTGTTGCTGTGATTGCACGACTCCGGTTGCTGGTGACTATCCATGTGACTGTACAGCTCCTCCACCGTGTGGAAACTCTCGGAACAAATGCTGCAAGAGTTCTTCTTCTCCCCACTGTGCATCTGCTCCATATGGTTCATGAGGGAGGTCTCCTCTACAAAGAACTCATGGCAGTAGACACACTGGAGGGCTGCCCGGTCCTCGTTTGGGGAGCATTCGGGGTGGCACTCCGCAATGTGCTTCTGGAGGTCCTCTGGGAAGTCAAAGCCTTCCTCGCACTGGCTGCATTTCTGAGTGTCCTTCATCTTCCAGTCCTCCATCCTGGAACCAGACTGGGACCCGTCCTTGTTCCTCTCGTGAACCTGCATGTGCCCATGTAAGGAACTAGAAGACAGGAACCCACGGCGACAAATGGCACATTTATATGGCTTGTTGGACGTGTGAGTCTTTAAGTGGATCTTCAAGTGATCACTTCTGGAGAATGCAGCATCACATTCACTGCAGTGGTACTTCTTGTCCCCTGTGTGGAGTTTGATATGGCGGTCTCGACTCCGCTTGTGTTTGAACAGCCTACTGCAATAGGTGCATTTGAAAGGCAGCTTGTCGCTGTGGCTTTGCTCATGATGCTTTAGGTAGCTGAGGCGGCTAAAGGACTTGTCACAGAATTGGCATGGGTATGGAAGTCCAGGGCCACCCTCTTCCTCTCCAAAATCGCAACCTTCTCCATGGCTGGGGGAAGTCTGGTCCTTGCTAGAAGGTGAGGAGGCTGGCCATGAGCAAGTGGGATCATCTTCAACATCCACTCCATCTGCAAAGAGAAGAAATGGACGTTTCATTTTGTTTTTTGATTCAGTTTACTGGGCCATTAACAAGTACACATAGGGGCCTTCCTGGTGGCTCAAGGGCTTAAGCACCACTCTCTGCAGCAATCCACAGCCTTTGCAGCATGAGCTTGATTCCTGGCTGGCCAGGGAGCAACCCACATGCTGCAGCAGACCTCTCTTGTCTCGCCCAATGTTACCTTCAGCAGTGTATTTTGGTCAGTCTGCCTGTTCTATCCCCCACTCTGCCTCTCGTGAATCCTCTCACCCCCCCACACTTCTGGCCTGTACCCCAGTTCTTGTATGCATAAATAAAAAAAAACAAGTTGGGCCATCTGGAACCATGCAGGCAAAAATATGGGATGGGGGAGAATGTGAGTGGAAAAATTTCAAACCCAAGTCCAAAGCTTTTATTCTACATTTACTTTATACTGGGCTGTAAAATATATATAAAAAAAAGATATTAAATAGTTCTATGTCTAAATTAGCCTTTTATTACTTTTTATCATTCTTCCTTAGAAGGAAGGTATATATTACACATTGACAATTTTATTAAAATGCAGATTTTAATATATTTAATGTTTCTTTTGTATTCATTGTAAAATGATTTGCATATTATGTGAGCATCTGAAGAACCAAATGAAAAGAGGAAATATTACAGAAATGATTTAAAATTAATGCAGTCAACCCAGATGTCTAATATTTAATAAAAAATTCCCTCTGCATTTTGCTTGTTTTTATATAAAAAGGCAATTCTGAAGGACCAAAATCTTTTATGGGGTTCTTATTGATACAGACCTTATTGCTTTCAGCAAAAAAATATTAAAAAGTAAGCACATGAAAGAAGACAGAAAACACAATAATAATTATGTCTTGTGTAATGAAAGACAACTAGGATTTCTTCAATAACTGAAAGATTCGAATACCATAGGCCAGGAAATAGATTATTAAATGTTAGAAGGGTACAGCTAGATATTACATGTAGCTAGGATCAGCCAGGATCAAGAAAAAATGAGAGTTTCACAAGGGCCAGATTGTAATAGTGTATTTTGTTTGGAAAGTTCAAGAGGTGGCCCACCATTTCTTCCTTTTGCAAAAGCTTCAGCGGCATGAACTTCCTTAGCCAAACAGGACCTGCACTTTGAGGTGAGCAGAGACAAAGCAACTTGTGAAAAACTGGAAACAGGAAAAGTGATAAATGATTATGGTAAATGCTGAAAGATTTATGAGTAACAAAGAGAAGACAAACAAGCCTGAAAGCCAGATATAAACTTAGAAAGTTATCCGTAAAGTTACTTTACCTTCTATTAGGTGTGCTTTGTTTTTGTTTTTGTTTTTTTAAGCTATGTTTTTAGCAAAGGTGCATTCTTACTTCCATGGCTTTGTTAATATCTAAGTGAAAAATAAGACCTCTCAATGAGGTTGTGAGGTTCTTTGCTTTCCAAAATAATCAATCATTCAGGATCAGAAGAAACTGTAAAAGCTTTTCACTCTCTGAAAGAACAAGATTTTTCAAAATACAAATGAATAAAAACCATACATTGGAGCAAGTGAGGACAGTGATCCTGTTAGAATAACAGGCTCACTTCGAATATCATCAGGATATTCACATAACATTCATTTAGAATATGATGAAGTAAGTTTCTAAATTCTTCAAAGCGAAGTTCACTAGCAAGTTAAATTATTAACATAAAAGTAGAAACTGGCCAGAATTATGTAAACAAATTCCACGTCTGCTTTCTTTAAGGTAACAAGATTTTACTAGATTATCAACCTCTTGCTTATCCACAGGAAACAGATGAGGATCATTCCTTTCCTGCATCTAGAAACTGATGACAACACCATCTCACTATCAATGCCAGATGGCAACCATCTAACTCTGAGAAAACAACCAAACACCATTCCTGGATCCCTGCCCACTGCAACAAAGCTTCGCAATACAAGTTGAAAACCGCATGATTTCTGCATCCTCATTTATATGACTCTATAACCCAAAGTGGCGTTTCCAACATAAGAAAGGGTCTGGTAATCAATCGTGGGTGTGATTTTAATTTAAAGGTGAATACATATCAAGAATATATACAGAGAAATTCAACTCATTACCCAATATATAGAAAAACAATTCTTAAAAATTAAATGCAAAAGAACTCAAGGATGATTCTAACGTTACCTTAAAAAAAACTCTAAGTCGTCTTAATCTGCTATCCCTAAAGCAAATCACTTTCAAACATTTCCCCAAGTTGAAAAAATTACTATTTTTTAAATTTGTTCAGTATCCTTGATAAAATCTACCACATTTCACATTTATCTTTCGGGCTTACATCCTGTTGTTTCACTTAAAAATATTTCCAAGCACATCATCTCATTTGTACAGTTGGGAAGAAGAGTGAATCAGAATTTGTCATGCATCTAGACTGGAAGACTATAACTATTGAGCCTGAAAATTTAGCAAGTGAATTTATTACTAAATTGCAGATTGTGCCCAGGCATGATACATTAGTATACAAATGTACAAGAATTACAAGGCAACAGACCCTTATAAATAGTGTGCAATCTCTGACACCATGCTTAAATCAGGTTTTTGTCTATGGGCCATGCCTGACTATACCTATTACATAAATGTTGTCTTCAGCCTCTAAATTTCAACTACATGTCAAGTGGGCTGAGGGTTAGGATCAAGTTTTTACTGAAACCAGGATTCAGGGGAACTAGAAACCTTCTATCTCCCTGACCCTTTAACTTGGTCATGGGGGAAAAAATAGTGATAATCATAGACGATGTGTCTTTGTAACAGAAATATGTGGAAAATGTGCCCTGCACAATTCACAATGCTAAACTGGGGAATGGCGTTGACTAAACAGAAGCATACAGTTTGAGCAGGGACTGCTACTTTTAGAAAAACAAAGGTCTCATGAAAGGCTGATTTCTGTTTTAAAAAATCTAAATTGCAAAAAAAAAAAAAAATAACTCACTTGCCAACACTATAAATGCTATAAAATGGACCTATTCTCCCAGGGACACAGAAGGATCTCACTGACAAAACTCCCTGAGGGCTTTGTCCAGGCTCTGAGGGTATCAACCTGTCTCAAAAGTTTTGTGGTAGGCTGTCGCTGCCAGCATTCTCTGAGGTCTACCTAAAACTTTGAAAGTTACCTAGTCTCCATGAACTTAAGCTTTTTAGCAGTCACAACACAATCTATATTTAAACAGCTAATACAGATTTAAACAGTTTCAAGGTTTTTTTTTGCAGATGGAAGAAACTATGGAAGGGTCTCTCAACTCTGGTTTCTGAATCAACTTGAACTTCTTTTCCTTCTGCACTCACTAAGTGCTACTTACTGGGAATGTCTTTCTGTGTTATGGCAAGTTTTCTGCATTTCATTGTGAGGTACTTAACATGTCTCTGTTAAATTTTAATTTTTGGAATCAGTCACTTCACACTAGCTAACTCTCAGAGAGTGATAGCTCTTATTCTGGAAAGAGAGAGAGAGAGAGGGAGAGAGGGAGAGAAAGAGAGAAAAGAAAACTTTGCTGGAAACCAGCTCCATGGTCTAACAGTCTATTTAAAGATGCAAATGTGTGTGCATAGTTAGTGCAGATGTTTTTCTACAGCAACTGTACTTGCTGAGTTTCACCATTTCCATAAAGCACATTAAAACAAGTGTGTGAACACTCCGAGATGAAAGTCTCAAACACTCCTGAGACTTTCAGTGGAAAGTGGAGCCGCCTGACTTTTCTCCAAGCAGACAGGAATGCCCATGATTCAGCAGCCTGAGTAAATAAAAGAGGTCCTTATTTCCTAATTTTGCTGGCTGGCCACACTGCAGCAGCCTCTGTGCTCCTGCCAAAGGGGATGCAGAACTGGAACTACACCCAGCCGCTGAAGGCCTGTCTTTGTTAGCCAGCCAGCCTTCCCGACCATCTTCTGGCATCAAAACTCCCATATCCTGCAAGGAAGACCTCCATCTCAGGCTTGATGGTTCTCTTGTCTGCCTAAAAGGACGAAACAACAGATTTTACAGGGTCTGTGTTGGAGGAGGACAGCTGGAAACTCAGCGGCAGAGCAACACCTGTTCAGTCATATTTATGGGGGAAAGCGCTCACTAACAGAAAAGTGAAGTCATACTAAGAGGTATTCCATAGAAAAAAAAGGCACCAGAGCACAAAGTACCTTTGTGACGTGAGCCACCAGCAACTCATATGCCAATTTGGGAAGGAGACAGCTAACACTGGACATGATTTTTTCCCAGCTCCTACAGTCTGACAGGCGAGCATTCTCCATGAAGTGCTGCTCAGTAATAAAATGGAGTCCTGATATTCTCAGTTTGTGGCCTGCCATTGAGGAAGATGAATTCTAAAGGCCTTGGCCACTCTTTAGCATTCAAATCTAATCGAAGTAGCCAGAAGTTTAAAAAAACAAAAGTTCCAAAAGGAGCAAGAGAAGACAAGCTGGAAGTTTTGGTTAATCTAATGCTAATATTGTGCCATCTTGGATCACCTTGTACTGCACCGACCCCCGGTGAAGAGGGACCAAGTCTTTCAGAATGTTAACAGCACAATTTGGGCAAAGCGAAATTACAAAGGAGAAACTAAAATCACAAGATGCACTGAATTACTGTAGATGTTAAAGAAATTATCTGAAGCTCCAAAGTTATGGAAACTTGCTGTAGTTTTAGTTCTTCACAGGGCCAGGCCTGGGAGAAGCTGGCTTACGATATCCTCCTGCTACCTGAGCTCATTCATTGTAACGGCAGAGTACTCTGCAAAATGCCCTTCAGGGACACAGTGTCATGTGTGTGTGAGTGTCACCCAGCAAGGCTTCCTTAATAGGGGCATGATTTACATTGATGGTTACTTTTTAAGTGAGGAAAAGAAACACAAACACTGACAGGTTTGGTGGCTCTGTTTGCAGGAGGGCAATGATTCAGAATGAGAACTCCAAGTCAGGAGTCTGGAGTTTTATTTCTAGCTTCATAACTGACTTAGAGCTTGACCTGGCCAAGTCATTTAATCTGCCCTTACCTAGGTATTTCACCTGCAATATGAAGATAATAATTCTTGCTACTTACCCCCTGGGGTGTTGCAAAGATTAGTGAATGTTTCTAGGGCACCTATCATTGCTGGAAGAAAAGCTGCATATGTAAACAAAAAGATTTATGTGTTGCATATATTTATGTTTCCACATAAGCTTCTGTGTATATAGTATAAACATATTTTAACTCTTTTGCCCTTAATAGAAATACTGGAATTTTAGCTTTAAGGATTGGCCCAATGGAAATCTACAATGCCTTAAGCATTCACAGTTGTATATACAGCTATCAAGAAAATAAAATATAAATAGTTGGTGATATCTAAAAGTTAATGGATCATAAATCCATGCTGACTATGTTCCAAGTATTAAATTATCATACATAAGACATAATCTTGGGCCTTTACAGAAAGATAACCTTGGAACAAGTATTTTACTGTATAATTCTGAAGCCAAGTATATAATTTTGAAATTACCTCTCTTCTCCTTAAGACATTAGCAATATAATCATTGAATTATTTAACATGAAAATAAGTTCATTTGGTAGACTATTTTCTTAAGTGTAGAAGGATAGATTAAAGAGACCAGAGCAAATTTCCAGGTTAATTCCTTCATTTGCTTAAAATGATTCTTTATTTCTGCCAGCATACTATAGGGGCAGTTCTAAATTTCATACTAAATAGACTTCATAATCCTTTTTTCATTCATTAACTACCCAAGCCACCTTAAAATAAGCTGAGAATCCTGTGGGAAATACACAGGTGTGTACAAATGCTAACAGAAGTTAGGCACTATTCATAGGAAACAGTATTTTGAAATGTGCATTTAATAGATACAAGCAAGAAGACTATTTGTCATGTTAACCCAATGCCATCACAAAAACAATTTTATATAATCATATTCAAAATCATCTGACCAAATTGTACAATACAATTTTTAAAGCAAAGGTGTAAACTGCTAGAAGATATGGCCATTCTAAATAACACATGATGGATTATTACACAATTGCTGCCCTTCTCAACAGAAATGTCAACAGTTTTAGACAAACTGCAACTTTAATAATGTAACTACAATACTTTTTTTCCTAAATCAACATCCCCAATTAAATTCACTCTTCTGTCATATAACTTATTTAACCACTTGAAAAAGAATAGTCTTTATGAGGTGTTCAAAAGAGAAATATGAACTTTAAAATTATTTATAATTCACAGATGCATTTAAATTCTATAATATTCCAAACTGTTCTGGAAGGACCAATTAAATGCATTAACAGCTAGGTTATGGGGAAAAAGGGTGGTCACCCATTAATGATAGCAGCTGTGGGGAGCAGGACCTGGTGGTACCCATTTTTTAATGCAGCCTTAAGATGAATTCCAGACATCAGAGCTCGGAGGTTAATTTCTCCTTTCAGTATTCGCTAATAAAAAGAGATTCACTTTCCCCAACATCCCTTTAATGTTTCAAATGAGCCAGCACAAGATAAGAAGTTTTCACCCCTTCGCTGTCCTCCTTAGGTAATCTTGGTCTTTCAATCCAGGCTGTCTCTTCTACCCAGACACATTTCTATTACGTGTGCTGAAAGAACTACAAATGTTTTGCTTGCTGTTGCTTAAAGTTCATTTGAACAGACGGAGCTCAATGAATTCCATCTTCCACAGCCAAATTAAACAGAAAAACAGTGCATTCTTAAGCAGTTCACACTTAACTCCACCTCTCAAATCAGAGGAAAAAGCTGATGTGAAACCAGTTAAGGAACAGTCATCCGTCTCACTCACGGAAATCGAGACATTGTGTTTCTGAAGCCAGACAGGAGGAAAAGGGTTTCCAATTATGTGGGGGGTGAGAACTATTTTACTTTTTCTACCTTTCAGCTCACTTTAAAAATACATACATACATATATGTGTGTGTCTGTGTGTGTGCGTGTATAGCTAATGATAAACACCAACCTCTTAGCGTTCAGTAATTGGCAGTCATGTATTACACATCTGTTTACAGTGCTGTGACTGTGAGCTTTCTGTATTGTTTAACAAGTTTATCTTTCCTTTATAATGACAGACATCACAGTGAATTTCCCGAGTCTTGTTTTTTATCTCTACTGTTTTGAGTTAGAAGACATATATTACTTTGTAGTCTTGTATTTATAAATGACCTCATATCAGAAAGAATTTGAAGCAGTTTTTTATTGCTTATTTTGTTCATTCACTTACTTAACCAACATTTATTAAGCAACTACTACACGTTTACATTTGATACTGCTTATGAACTCCAGAATTTTTTTTCAGTTTTGACTTCCTTGACAAGAAAAGAAAAATTCCAATCTGCCTCATAGTTAACAACTATAAAAATCAAACCTGACATTGTATGAAAGAGCTTTCTAAATAACTAAGACATAAAAATGCACTAAATTATTAACTTCTATTGTGAAAGTTTAGGTTATATTGGATAAGTGTGAACATACAAAGGAATAAAGATTAATTATAGTTTAGCTGTTGCTTTTTTCATACTGAGATACTAATAATTCCAAAGGAATTAGAGGCGGTATTTAAAATTAGACAAACAAATGTAAAAATAAATCTTTTGAGTGCTATTATAGATATCTTGAAAATCAAAGTACAGTTGTTCATTTTTTAAAAGCTACATGCACTGGCAAGTTGTGATTAATTCATTAGAGCAGTGAAATACCCACACTGGAATGGCTCACGTTCAAAATCTTGAAGATACATTCCATAGTTCCAATACTAGCCTTTTATTTCACTATTTTACTTGTTTAGAAATTTCTTGAGGCACATTCTACTTTGCTTCAAAATCCTTTACACTGATGTAAAACATATCTATTAAACTTTGAAGACTGAGCAACACCTTCTGAAAAATACTCAACAAATTTCTTAGTGCTATGATGTTAATTGATGATAATTTTATTTTATTTTTTAAAGATTTATTTATTCATGCATACAAGAACCAGGGTACAGATGTGTGGGAAGGTGAGATGATTCACCAGAGACAGGAGGGGAACAGAACAGGCAGACTGACTGAAATACACTGCAGAGAGGAGCAGCAGGCGAAACAGGAGAGGTCTGCCTCACCATGTGCGTATCTTCGCGGCGGGCCAGTATCAAATCCACACTGCACAGGCTGCAGACAGCTCCACAGTGCTGGTTTCAACTGCCTGTGCCACCAAGGAGGCCAATGATTATTTTAAATTAACTTTTTCATGGGGAAGAGGGGCTGATGGGCTGGGTATAAGGTAAAAGAGATTCCTCCACTAAGAAAACTAAATTTGAAATTTGCTTCTTCAGAAAATTCCTTCTACTATGTTACTGGCTTTTTGAAGAACTGCCATAGCCCACTATAATTTTTAAATAAAATGATGAAATTCTATTTCAGAATGGAACCTGGTCTTAGAATATTTTGTCATGTTAAACTACAATCAAATGAGTATTTTGCCAATATGTAGGTTTTGGTCCACACCTGGAACACTTTCGGTCACAAGGAATTATAACATCCTGAAATGGTGTTCACTCGAGTTGAATTTCACCTGTGCTATACCCATGGCAGTAGTACAACTGACATGAATTTTCGGCAGTTTAAAAAGGCCACACTGTATACTTCACTGCAGATAAAGCCACTGGAGAATACAAAAGTGTTGAAAGGCTAAAATTTAATTAATGACCAATTAGCACCCCCTGTGGGTTCATTGTGCAGTAAAGTGATAAATACGATGTGCTAATATAGAAAAAAGCTGTTACAAAGATTAGGGGGAAATACTACTACAATTATCCATTTGGTATTATAATAAAATAATTGATTTTGATGTCCACATGTCCAATATATGATAGGAAACATTAAGGTCTATGTAAAAGAATCATTTTTTTATTTTCAGGCACAGACTTTGGCTCATACCAGTTGTGTAGGTGGAGAGAAGTCAGTCAGATGGCTAGTGAGTGCTCTGAGTCAACCACCCAGCATCTGCAACCTGAAGCAGTTTGCATCATCTATCCCTCAATCAGTGTTTATGCATTTTATGAGAAGTTAAATGCTATGCTAGTATCACAACATTGGGGGATGCTGGATCATTGTGAGGCTTTTTGCATATGAAGAGATCTGAAGGATTAATCACCAATGCATCCTCAAAGGGATGAATTTTTATAGTGTTCAACAGAATCATTAACTTTCACATTAACACATACACAGTAATACTAAAATTGACAAGTGAGGTTGGATCCCAAGTAATTCAAATGATATAAGGAGTCCTTTATTTCAGATGAGATCATGTTTGCTGAAATGCTGTATAAACTGCAAAGGCCTCTAACTCAGGCATGACAAAATATTTCTACACAGTCATATTAAATCAATGACTTTATTCACAATTTTTTTTTTTCCATTTACCTAACAGGGCAAAATTTGCAAGAGGCAATTCTGAAAATAAAGCTGATTGTCAATTTGATAGATTTTTTCCAAGTACTGTATTTCCCCTTATATTTTCTATTTTTCACTTTGGTTCAGTTTACTCCTCTCTAGAACGTCTACCTTAGAATGAATATAAAAATAAAATCCAAACCAGTCCATTCTATCACTTTTGTTATTGCTAACAGTCTTGGTAATTTATTGATGGGAACCAGTGTCAGTTAAAATTATGGTAGAGTGTATGTGCACATATATGTTTTACACAAAATTGAATAAGTATTTAGAATAGACTAAATGATTTGTGCTAAAATAATTTTTGCATTTATATATTATAAAATATTAATCATAAATCATTAAATGAGTAAATACACAGTTGTGTCTTAATAAGACAGTTCTTTAGGGGAAGTTTTATGATGCCATTTTTTTACTGATTAACATATGTAATTATATTATTTTATTAAATTATATGTGTATGTCAAATATCCCCCAAACAGTGACAAAGTTGGCCCCCCAAAACCTATAGTATTGCCATGTAATACAATTTCATTTTGCCCACATCCAAGATAATTGTAACATCACAAAACAATGTAAAAGATAGAATCCAAGGCAGTGTAGCAACATTTACAGTTACAGAACAGGAAATGAAGGTAGTTGGAATCCAGGGAAACGATTACAGACTTATTTCACAGTGACACACAGATACCTAACTCTCTGGTGTCCAACATACAGGACAGAAGCAGAGTGTACAAAGTTCCACAGAAAACTTGATGTGCTAATAAGATTGAAATAAGACTAAATTATATAATCCTATTCAGGTAATAACAAATTAGAAGTGCACCTGCTTGATCCACATATGGAATGCACCAATTCTGAGTGATAATTTTCATAGAGAATTTTATGGCAATATTTTTTGCCTTTGGGAAGAGAAACTGGATAGAATGTACATATATATGTCCAAGGCTTATTGGTATGACCCTTGTAAAAGCCTATTTCTAATACTCAAAGACAGAAAGCCTACTAGCACAGTCCTGGGAGTCTGATTGCCTCAATGCTGTCTGTAAAAAAGGGCAGGTTCCGAATCTTTAGGAAACCTCCTCCCACATCTGAGCTCTACTCTTTTCTCTTAGGTGACCTGATGTTGTTTGGCATGGGTTATGCATACCTCTTGGATGCCTTGGGGGATCAAAGAAAAGAAAACATATGAATTTGATTGAAGCCTACACAGAGAAAAAGGAAGTCAAGGCTGTCATTCTTAACTTTTTATGTGTATGAAACATAAGATTTAAGATCTGTGAGAAGCCTTAGCCTTTTGAAAAAGAAAGTGCTAACTTTACAGATGAACGCAAGGGTCAATGAAGATGAGTAACACGATAGAATCTTACACTAACATTAGCAATTGATGGTCACAATAAAACTCAAACCAAGTTCCCAGTGCCCAGGAAAGCGTCAAAGCCCACCCTTTCCTAACCCTCCCACTTAAACAACAACAAAAACAACAAACTCAAATATCAGTAAGTCATCCAGTTTTGAAGGGTAAATGAATAAACTTAAAATGGTGTTTAACATTCCACATTTTCTTTTGTCAAAGACTTAATCTCTTTTTCTATTAGAAAACTAATTTACTCTAACATGAATGCACACATACAGAGAGGAATATAAAAGAAAAAAAAACAAAAAACACCTAACAAGTCCATGAGCCCACAATCTGCTGTTGACAAATCATGATTGCCTACTTCTTACATAATTTTACCTCTGCCTACTGAATAGAAAAATTTAAATCTCCTTCTCTCCCTTTACTCCCCACTTCTCTTTAACAGTGGGTCTCCCTTCTTCCTTCCTTCCAACTTCTCCTCTGAGGATGGTTTGACAAAAGATAAAGAAAAGCTACCATCAGGGTCTCCCTGGTGGCGCAAGGGGTTAAGCACAGCACTGTGAAGCATCTCCAGCCTCTGCAACACAAGTTCGATCCCCGGCCAGCCAGGGAGCTACCCACATGGTGCAGCAGACCTCTCCTGTCTTATCCGCTGCTCCCCTCAGCAGTGTATTTCAGTCAGTCTGCCTGTTCTGTTTCCCACTCTGTCTCTGGTGAATCCTCGTACCCCCTGCACCTCTGGCCAGACCCCAGTTCTTGTATACATATATAAATCTTTAAAAAAAAAAAGGTAACATCAAATTGGTGTTGTGATCAGCTTCACCTTCCTCATGCTCATGCTTTCACCTCTAGAGACATATTCTCAGTCATTCATTCCAAAAAGGGATACAACCAAGGTTCTTGGACACCTACCCTTCTGCCCTTCCTCAAAGGTACTGTAGTTACTATGGTACAACAAAACCAAAGGCTGACCCTCTGTCCCAACCAGAGGGACAAATCAGAGCTGCATCATCCACCTGCTTCTCCCTGCATGTCTGTTACAAATGCAGGTTCCTGGACTCCATCCCAGCCTACTGATTGAACTTGTAAAGATGGGAGTCCAAAATCTCACTCTTAGCAAGCTTTCAGGATATTTCCCCTGAACTTCCAGACTTGAAAAGTACTGTAGAATATTTTATCACCCCTGAATCATATAAGCCCTCTGATTCATGTTTGATACTCAGCTGTCTTTTCCAAATTTGCTGCTCCCCCAACTAGAATAATGCTGATGGAGGATTTTCTCTCCATTATTTAAAGATCAAAATGATCCCACTTCTTCCAAGAAGCAACTTTCACAGAAAGTAAAGATCACCATCTCCTTTGTCTTCCCACCCTTTACCTTCCCCCACCCGCCTCACTTTGAGTAGGACTCCAAGCTTCAACTCTTTTTAGTGTAATGTTGTGTTAGTTCTGATAACTCACTTCCTCTCTGTAGAAATTGTTGTTGGCAGCAACTTAGAAATTTCTAGTAAAATATGGTTAACTATTTTGAAGAAAGATAAAGGACTAAGCACTCAAAGGCTAGGTGTTACACAATAGGTTACACAGTTGGGAATAAACAGCTTGTTTTGAATATATACATGGAAAAGTGTATCTCCTAAACTTATATTGATAATTATTTTTGTCCTTGATGAGAAATAGCAATACATTATGAAATGCAGCTTCTTTCATAGAAACAAGGCTGTCATACAACCAAATGCAAAGCAAATGAATATCTGAAATAGCAAGACGAGAAAGGGGAAAGGAGCTTCCTTAATCAGCAGCTCTTTCCTTTTCTACTCAGGAAGGCATCACTAGAACTGCTGATTAAATGCCTCAAGTTCAGACCTCTCTAGAAATTGTAGATATCTTGGTTTTTGAACTGGCTCCTATCAGTCTCCTGCAACTTCCTGGGTTCTGCACGTAAGTGTATATGCCATACAGTAAATTAAGCCTTCTGCTGTCAGAGCTGGAAATAGGAGGGGAGTAGAAAAGTGGCTTGTTCTCAAATGATTTTTATTGGCTTCATTTACATCCTGTTTAAGGTCTTCTGAGTAGCTCAAGGTGTCTTATCTCTGGCTACCAGGGGGTATTTTGCAGTCAAAGCAGTTAACACACTTTCTCTCTCCCTTTCCTCCTATCCCTTTCCCTCAAGCTCTCTCTCTCTCTCTTTTTTTTTTTTTTCAAGCCATCTTATCTTATCACACACATCTCTTCAGGCTGAGGAGAACCCATACTTATCAGAAGCAGTGCACTCTATTGTCGGTTCCAGGCTCTGAGAGACAAATGAAAGTTTAAGTCTAAGGAAAATCCGTTAACCTCTTCCACACTCAGTTTTGAAATACTCAGAACTATCTCGTTACTAGTGCTAAATAGTGGGAGTGCTCCCCTAGCTCTACCAGGTTAAGAAGATGAGGGCCAAAGTTGCTGGTAATTAGTTACACAGTGACCCTAAATAATGTATCACACACTTGCCTTTACCAGAATTTCCTCCCTCTCCCAGGGTCATTTATCCAATATCTCAGAAGGAGCTAGCACCGACATATAAGGGAAGGAGGGAGGTGAGAAACTAAAAAATAGGGGCAAGTGGGGAACAGCAGTCAAGAGAAAAGGGACTTTTCCCTCAGATGTTCCCGAATGTGAGCTGCTAGATGGTTATTAACACACACAGCCAACATCTCCCCTAATCGCAACACAGACACCATTATTCAAATCTATTAAATAATCAGACAGCCTGCCAGGGAGTGCAAGTATTGAGGAGCTTAGTCCTACTGCCACAAATTCTGTAACAATAGCTCCTCTACCTGGGTACACGGTGGAATCATCTGAAGGGCTTTCAGACATACTGGATGCCTCCCCAGATCAATTAAATCAGACTCTCAGGGTTGAGGCGCCTGGGGAGTGCAGTCAGAGTTGACAAGCACTGACCTAGACCAGCAGGGGTCAATTTGCAACCCCCCTGGAAGGTGGCCTGAAAGTCAGCATCCACAAAAACAAACCCTGTTATTTTTTGGGTTCAGCTACCCAGAGAAAGGCATCCAGGCATAGGGGCAAGTTTTCGTAGCACTTTGTGTCAATTCAGTGCAGCAGATATTTAAAAAAAAAAAAAAAGTTACAGCAAGCTATAGTGCGCAAACCAATCACTCACCATTATCACATGTGAAAGAGCAATATGGAACAGTTATTAGGCGTCTCATCTGCGCATTTTATATTCCTTTTAAAAATCCCCATTCTTCTTCTCCTTCCTCCCCAGCACCCCATGGGCTCCTTTATATTAGTGATAACCCCATCCTTTCACCTGCAGTGAACACTCTCTTAATTGTCCATTATCTTAGTGTGTCAGCACAAAGGAGCAGGGACGGAATCCTCGTCCAAACGGTTTCACCTCCCTCTCCTGAGAGTGATGCCCTTGTCAAGGCATTAAAGACACGAAAACCTGCCACTTATCAGAATTGTATTTGAATCGAACCACTGTCCTTGAAAACTGTAGGCAAGAGATGGTATCAAACGGCACCACATTGCCAGCTCCAGCCCCACTGTGGCTGGAACAATCTGAAAAGATACTATCCAAACTTCGCCATGCATTCCTCATAATAGATTTACAAGTAACAATGAAAACAAGTTCACTGATGTTTTTTAAATGGTTAAATACAAAGAAATTCTTGGTTCAGATTGTTCATGAATACAAAGTTAACAGTTCCAAGCCCTAGAACAACTTTGAATGTAAACTTAATGAGGAAACAAACCATAAAGCTTTTCTAATTACTCTGTATCTCCAATTTCTAGCAAACATAAGTCAAGTCTATTAAAACACCACATTATAATGAGGAGGAAAATAAGCAATCTTTAGCGGTCCTTTGGACAGATTTAAAAACAAAGCACATTCTAAATAGTATTTAAAAACAAGAATGAAGGGGAAAAATAATATTTTCAAATATTCTGAGCTGTCTGTAAAACTTCCACATCTCTGTATTTCCTTGCCACTTTAGACTTCTTTCTTGCTGCATTTGAACCCAGACTGCCTTAGAAAAAAAAAGAATTTATGTGTGCTTTTAACAAGTAAACAAGTGTACAAATTAATTCAGAGAGCAGTAATTTTGAAAATTTTCTATGTTTAATGTGCACTGCAGTTAAACTACTTTTTCTGTACAAATTAATTTACTGCATCAGTGATCGATGTTTATGTTTAGGCAATTTTATTTCTCAGTATGGTAAAATTAGACCTAATAGTTGCAACCTGTTATGTCCAATCTGTCACTGAAATTCAAATTGCCTTTTTCCTATTATTCAAGGAGCAATTTGGAGGAATTAAAGCCATCTAAAAACAGAAGACAAACAATTCTGTGTAAGGACTCAATAGCCTGTGTCATCAACCAAATCCACACCCCGTGATCACTTCTAAAAGCAGATTCTTTCAACATGATTTTTCTGAGGTTCTCCACCTTTCACATCTGCCAAATCATACCAGAGCAAATTTTAGGATAGACTGAAAATTGTATCCTAAAAATCTTCAACCTTTGAAAGAACTAATGAAAGAGGTAGAGATTTTGTTGCTGACTCCAAAACACCAACCCACCCTGCTAAACTACTAAACCCTAATCTTCATGGCTAGTATTTTTGCTGCATTTATTTTTTTTTCCTGCAAAATTAATTTAAAATTTTCTTTCTTATTAAGGAGGATGCACTGATTCAGATTCCTAAGATTTAAATTTATGACAATAGATGCTAGAATTGGGAAAGTGAGAATTGTTTCAAGAACAATTTTTGTTTTGCTTGTTTTTTTCTCATAGTTTAGCTATAGATTTGATCCTAGGTAGTGGTTAATACTTACTCTGTGCTATGGATACAAATGACACATCTAAATGAGGACAGTGGAAGGGGACAAACTGAAAAACTAGTGCAAAGCCATCATGGTCCCTGCCTATGAGAATAAGGGGACATAATTTGATGAAACTATACTTCAATTATTGTATACTATCTTTTTAGGGTATGTACTCCCTGGGTTTTTGGTTTCTTCAACAAAAATATCCCAATTCAAGTGTTGATATAATCATGACTTGGTACAAGAAAATTCCTGAGTATTTCTTTGGTAACACTCCCTGATTGCCATCTTCTTTTCCCAAGTCCACCTCCAATAAAAGTTCTGATGATTATGGAACAGTGCATGCAGACTTAGGAATGCATCATGATGGGAAAACTTCATTTCCCACGTGATTAAGTTTCCACGTTATTAATGGAAACCACCTTTTCAGCTTCATAATGACCAATAGCAGATTTAAATTTGTTCTTATTCTCCCCTTGCTTAACTTAAATAGCCAAAATAAAAGGATAATCTTGCCTCGATTTAAACCTATTTAATGTCACATATGGCCTCAACTTATAAGCTATTCATTAGTTTCTAGAGAATATCAAGTATGTTCCCCTGGGAAGGGCAAAGGAGATAACCCCAAAGGTTGCTCTCTCTGCCACTGTCACATTTACATCTGGCATTCTCTCCAGGTGGAGATAAGAGGAAACAATTAAGAGGGGTAATTATTTGTTCAGAACTACATATCAAACTTAAAGTCACTCTGTATCAGTACAAGACCTGGTATTGAAATAACTGAAATAAAACTGGCATGAATATCTTCCTTTTCCTCACTTTCTCTCTTTTGAACTTTTCCATTATCACTTTTTAAATTCGAAGACAAACTCATTTCCTCAGACAATTGCTTAGATCATCAAGCTGATTAATAATTTTACTTGAAGGCAGGACTGATTAATGTGGATTATTCAACTGATTAATACTATATCACACATCCAAGTGAGCTCTAAGTGTCTTGTTTTCCAATTTTTTTAAATTATTGAAATGGGTTCTAATTAATGTGACTTGGTCTTAAGTTTGGAGAAACTTCATCATAATGTGAAATTAAGAATTTAAGTGTTCTTTTTTGACTGTATTAATAACAAAGAATAAGAAAGAGTAAATGAAAACAGAACACATTGATTTATAGCACATTAAACTCATGATGATAAGAATCTATTGCTCACTACAGAAATCCAATGACTTCAAAGTGTCAAACATAAATGATGAGTGGACAAGTGAACACCAAGACCTTCATCTCTTCACTCTCCACCAGCTGTGAGAGTCCTCACCACAACCCACTGAGAAACTACAAGCCTCCCTTCCTCCCAACAGTAGTAAATAGAGGGAATTATATTCCTTCTGGACACCTCCAGAGTACCCAGCCATAGCATTTACCTTGCCACTGTCTAGGTCTTTCTGCTGTCAACTTACCTAGAGAAATTTTAACACAGAAGTGTGTGTATGTTCATGTACATATACTCACACACATATTCACTCTTCTACATCACCCCACTTCCAAAGTCTGAAGTTTCTCAGTCATCCTTGGGAGAGCAACCACTGGAGCTCAAACTCCTAGCCCTCACAAGAGTTTCCAGCCTTGTATGTCTGCTCCCATTCCATAAGAACAAGGAAGGTTCTACTCCCAGTGCCAAAGAAACATAGGAAAAGTGATCAGGAGTTCCTGGTCTTGCAGTGAAATTCAAGTCTGGTTTCTTCTAATTCAAATTCTTATTTAAAAAGGCTAACAACTTAATGTTTGACTCTATTCAGTTGCAAGCACCCTATACCACAAACCAGAGGCATCTTTATGAGAAAGGCAAGGGGCAATTCCCTCCAAAAGGATAAATTCTGAAAGGTACTCTCTTTATAGAGAATTACAAAAAAAGGTGACCCTTTTACTGGTTGACTACAAACACTGTTGGATTTCCCAGCCTTTGATCATGTTGTTACTGGGGAGGTTTGTGAAATTCATAAACTGTATAGCTATATGCTGTGACCCTTTTCTATATATCTTATGTTAGAGGGGGGAAAAAAAGGTGGACTAGTCCAGTAACTAAATCCACATTTACTGCATTGTTCCATTGGAAAATATGTGATGAATTCCAAGTAAACAACTTAATGAAAAATAGTTGAAAACTGAAAAAGGTCCATGAATCAACTTTGCTCTAAGAAATTTTCATTGATCTCACTTATGCCAAGTTTAGCCTTAACAAGCCTCTTCTGAAAAGAGAAATTTTCAGTTCTATTAATTTTATTGTGGGTCATCAATGAATACTTTAAAGAATGCATAATTCCTTGACGTATCTTTTAATGAATGTGGCTTTTTTTGTCTAAGTTTTTCATATATTCATTTTGTAGCTAGGTGGATGACTGAAGACTTGTGAGAGGTAGCTTACTTGAGGCAAAAGTGAATGCTTTCTTAGCTCATTCAATTCTAGTCATTCATTCCTTCACCTATCACTCGTTAAGTGGGCATTTATTAGGTATGGGATATACCGACTCTCGGCTTTAGATAAATACATACAGAGATATTTAAAATGTATATATATTTTAAAAGGTTTCTATTCTTTGTGAAAAAGATTTTAAAGCTATTAAAACACTTTGTTGTGCGTCCTCCCTGGTGGCACAGGGGTTAAAGACACAGTGCTATCAAGAAATCACCAACTACATGAGTTCAATCCCCAGCCAGGAGATAACCCACATGGTGCAGCAGACCTCTCCTGCCTTACCCACTGCTCTCTTCAGCAGTGTATTTCAGTAGATCTGCCTATTCTGCTCCCCATTCTGTCTCTGGTGAATCCTCTCACCACACCTCTGGCCTACACGCCAGTTCTTGTGTGTAAAAATAAATAAATCTTTAAAAAATAAAAGACATTGTCACTCAAAGCTACTCTAGTTCATTCATATTTTGTAAATTCTCATAATGTATAAGGTTCCTTAGTCTGAATACATAGATTTTAACACCACATCCACCTATAAGGATAAATTAATTTTCTAAAATAGACAAGAAACAGTCTTCTTGATAGATTTATTTTTGTTTTATACTATTTTATTTTTTCCTTCCAGTTAACTTGTTGGTTATATTTTATAATGTTGTAATAAGCAAAAAGTTATCAGTCCATACATTTACCTAATATTACTAAGAGTATACTAAATTAGTGAAAGTTTTTTAGTTCCATCTTCTTTTGAAGTTTCAGTTATTGCGTATGGCATCTGTAGTCGTCTTCTTGTCACCACCTACTACCTCTTAAAGGAATATTTTGCATTCTGGTGAACTTCTCAATCCTACCACCTTGTGACTTCAACACAAGCACTGACTTTCTGTCTTCACCTATATTAGGATTCTGTTAAATTATCATTGATGTTTTCCTTCTCCCTTTGTCACTTCTTTAGCCCAAAGTCTTGATCATATCCTTTACTATAACTATAGTCCCCTGACCTCTTTCTGTTTGCCATTCCAGGGAAGGATTTCCAGAGTGCTTCTACGCTACAGAATCTCCTCCTTGACAGTGTTCACTAACTCTCTGATTAGTTCTTCTTCCACATAATTTCCATTAGGACAAAAATAAATTTAAGGTCCACCAAATGAACTAGTGAATAAATTATTTTGTCTAAATTAGTAAATAAATTCTCCGTAAATTAATGAACAAATTTTCAGGTATGTCCCTCACCAATAACTCTTGCTCTTACAAATGCTCTTATTATCCACTTATAAATTCCACAATGACATTATGAGTACCTATTCATGGGTGAGACTCCGTATACTTAGACAGTAGACACAAAGTTGACCAAGACACTGAACTATTATTATACCAAATAGCTCACTGACTAATCAATAGGGAAGACACATATGAAAATACATGATTACAGCACAATGGAATCAAGAATGTAAGAGAATCATCTAAAGAAATGCTACAGGAGTTCCACTGAAGAAATGCCAATTATCTCTTGGAGGATACAGGAAGGCTACACAGGTTGTATTCTTTGAGTTGAAACTTTAAAAATAAGCAGGAGTTTTCCAGGTATAAAAAAGAGGACTGGTCACCCCAGGCAGAACAAATTATATGTACAAAATGCAAAAATTTATATGATCAGAGAACCAACACTAGTATCAAATGTCTAGATAAAAAAGTAGCAGACCTCTCTTGTCTGGCCCACTGATTCCCTCAGCTGTGTATTTCAGTCAATCCACCTGTTCTGCTCCCCACTCTGTCTCTGGTGAATCTTCTCACCTCCCTGCACCTCTGGCCTATACCCCGATTTTTGTATGCATAAACAAAACTTAAAAAATTTATCTGGAGATCTTTTAAAAAATATTCAGGCTTATACCACACTCCAAGAAATGGGGCTGAGGATGAAGTTGAGATTCATTTTTGTTTTAAGTTTTTGTTTTAAGTTTCCTAGGGGATTCTAAAAGGCATCCCAGATCTGGACTAGAACATAAAGTTTGTCAGAAGAAGAGGTAGAAGACACTGCTCTGTACCAAGTCAGAATATAGCTCATGACAGATTTGCATATCAATTTAAGAGTGATGAGTTTATCTGCAGATACAGAGACTATTAAATCATTTCTATCATCAGAAATAGGACTCGGTCAGATAACTCTGAATTGGGAGGGACTTGATAAAGGCTAGAGGCAGGGAGTCTATTTATGAGAAAATGGCAATGACCCAGGTAAGAGATGAAAACCTAAACTGAAGGAACAGTAGCAGTGATAGAGTAAAGGGCATGCATTCACTAGTTTAGAAAAATAAATCCAGGAGATTCAGTGACTAATTACATATAATAAGTGAAGGAAAATTCCCTGTGATATCTATTCCTCCTAAATCCCTGTCATTTAGTCCACTATTGTCACTACATAGTTGATTAGTTGAGTTGCTTGCAAGAAGATTATTAGGATAGTACAATAATTTTGAGACCCACACTTGAGTAGAAATAACTGGACTCCATTACAGTGGCCCGAACTGCCTTTCTAATTAAAATTAGCTGTCTTGAATCTGTACAAACACACACACACACATACACAGACAGACACACACCTAATAGAGAGGTTAAAAGAAGACTCTAATTGGTTAGATCAAAACAAAGCAGCCATCCATATAAAAGAAGTTTCACATGTATGTCCTACAGATGCAATTCAGCAATAACAACTTTGAACCTGAAATAACTGTTATAAGCCAATGAAAGAAATACCTAGGAAGAACACAAGCAAAGATGACAACAGAATACTGAAGCTAGAACAATTCTATGAGCTAATGTTTCTGTTTGTCCTGTTTCTCCTGAAAAATTCATTACAATACAGAATATATAGTAAGTCCTACCTTAATGTCATGGATAAGTTCTTGAAAACTGCAACTTTATGCAAGACAAAATCTTAGAAACTGAAACTTTAAGCAAAACAACACATAAGGAAACCAGATTCTCAAAAAATATGGTCTCGCTTAATGTCAGGCTGGAGACATCTTTTTTCTCATCAACATTATAACAAAACCACAGTGAATAAAATAACATTACTCCAGGACCTACTGTATATTACGATGTTATCAATTATGTAGTGGCTGTTCTAAAATATAAACTTCTTCATCTGCACTTTTAGAGAAAGATAATCTTAACTGTTTTCTTAATAATTTGAGTTTACATGGCTTATTTGAAATGCTATATTCACAACAACCCATTTATCTTGTGTGCTTTCCTTGCTTTACTATATGAAGAATATTGTACAGACCCTTGACAAACCTCTCCCTCTTATTTATTCCAAAAATTTGTCATTAATAACAAGGGGTAAATATGTAAGATCCTGTGAAGGTTGATGTATGTTCACAAATTTCCTTATGTTGTCTATGCATAAAGCTACAAGTATACACTTCTTTAAACTGAGCATCACTGGAATCAACTCACAATTACTGGTGACCTATTAAATACTTAATCAATATGTTTTGTTTGGCAAACCACAGTCTGGGAGTTCAATGCAACTGATTTTGTAAATAAAGTTTTATTGGAATATAGTCATGCATGAGTTGCTTAATACAGAAAAGTTGACTACTTGTGACAGAAACCATATGGTCCTAAAATATATGGCTACACACTAACCTGACTTTCAGTCAGAGTTTGCCAAACATTGTATTACAGCTTTGCCCTATCATATATTAACTATCCTCTCTGATATACTAACATTAAATATTTGAGACAATACTTCTTTACTTTTATCTCCTTTTTCTTTGCTAAAATAAAAGAATTAAATCCTACCTAAAGTTGACTGAAACATCACATTGGGGAGTGGAGCTGAAGGCAGATTATTATATTCTGAAACAATTTATGTCACATAACTACACAAATTTAACTCTGCTATTAACTGTAAAGGAATTTCATTCTGCATTTTTCATTTGTTCATTGCTCCTTTAGTAAAATAATCATAAATCTTTTTCCTGCTAAGCAAATTTGCTTCTAGAATCTGTTGTGTATTTTTTAGTTCTCTGTGACTGGGTGGCCAAAATTAGCCATTCCTTAGCTTTCAGCAAGTATCTAATACCAGACATAAATTATCATTAGAAACTGGTTTGCCAAATTCTACTACAGAATAGGAGGGAACAAGCAATTTCTCCTTGTTTGGGGTCCTTCTTCTTTAAAACTGTCGTATTTTAAGTTGATAAGATTTTGTTCCTTTTACTCCCATAAGGATGATTGCTATATGCATGAATTTCTGCCTCCAGCAAAGGCTGTAACAGTTTTTCACCTACTGGCCTTAGAGATTAATGTCTGTATGGGTGCCAGATTCTTCAGACACTAGCTGCCAAATGTGTTATCTTCCAAATAGTTAGTTCTGATCTTATCATCCCCGTTTGTAAAATGCCCTGGCATTCAGAAAACCATGCTTCAGATATGTGAAATATACAAATTTTACAGGTTTTGATTTTGATTTCCTTCAAACACCATAATTTTCTTGCCCTTTTCCAATAGAGATTGTCTGGCCATCTAGAAATTAAAGACATCTATGCAAAAATCATATATTTCCATTTGATTAAAATTTTCAGGGTAAGGGGTTCATTTTCAAGTAAAAAGTTAAAAATGTATTAAGTGTGAAAATAAAATCTATGAAGTGTTAAATCTTAGATTTGCAAATATCTGTATGTCTGAAGTCATGTAGACCAAGCAATCAAATAACTGAGTCTTTCCCTTCTACTAGATCTTCTAGAAGGTGGTTGAAAAATGTAAAATCATTTTGATATAGGTCTTTAACAGAGCCTATGGGTTCTCAAAACTGCAGATTGTTATTCTCTATTGCAGTTATTTTAGGGAGAATATGCCAGTTTGCTCAGTATGATTAGAAAAAGCAATGCTTGGCCAAAAGGAAACGACAGCATTTTCTTCCTCCCTTTCCATTTCTATTTGCCAAACTGCCCTCTCTTTTTTTATGTAAAAACTACAGATGTCTTCTTATTAATCAAGATTTTAATACATTCCAGATGAATAAACAACTTCGGCACTGCAGCACGTACCACTCTTCTTAAAGCCAGGATTTATTAGAGTTGCCTGTTCCAAGATCTCTTAACTTAAAAAAGATGGTTTATTGTTCCTGTTTCTACAGCAAGGGTCTAATAAATGCACTGAAACTATGTCTTTGTCCCTTTGTGATATAATATGCAAAGAGATTTCCTACCCTACAGTGTAACATTATCCAAATCCTTTGAAACTCTAAGTAGTTTGCTCAAACTCAATCATCCATATACAGAAATCATAGACAATCAATACAAACGCAATATGTTACTGATGACATTAGAGAAACGGTGTCCCAGAATCCTCTACGGTATGCAACAGTACATTCAGTATTCACTGTACATTCTAAAGTGGCAGCCAAAACATAAAGCTCTAATTAAAATGCACTCTTTGGTGAACAGCTAAATATTTTGCTGTTTTACTTTTCCTTATACAAGGAATAATTTAGGGAAAATTATCTACACACATGGTATTGATTAGCTTAGAGCTGTGATTTCTCTGATTTCACACTGTTGACATTTCAATGGGAGTTTACCATGTAATTTAACCAATCAAAATATGTTCAAGTATGATATTTAAAAATTAAATTCTGCTCAACAATCATTATTTCATGTATTTTTACTTGTACCATTTTCAGGCTAGAGAAAAATAGGTCTTTCTCTATGTAATCAAAAGAAAACAGGACAGGGAAGTAATAATAAGGTGCAAAAGCACATATTATCTCAATGTATGTGGCTAATAGCTTTTGTACAGCATTAGCACCCTCTTACTGCTCCCAGTTTACTAATGTTCTTACTAATACTGGACTCCTAAGGGTGGTTCTATAAATAAGACATTTATATAGAAAACTAGAAAAAAATGAAAGGTTATAATATTAACATACCAAACTCATTTTTAATTAAAGAAATAAAAAAGCCCAGTCTTTAGGGGGTTTGGGAAAATAAGGTAGTCAAATGAGACCAATTAACTTCATTAGCTTCTGCAAATACCTAGTTTTCTAACACATTCCTATTTTTCCATCTGCTCCACAGTTAAATGTGTCTACAAATTAACATTTTATTTATGATTCAGGTTCTGATTCATAAAAATTATGCACATATTATACAAGGGCCTAATATTTTACGGAAAAATACAGAGGACTACATTGCAACTTGTTTACAAACATATTTTTCTTGAACAAAATGATCATGGAATCTAAATACCATATGCTGACATCACTTACATATCTTCTAGTCTTTTCTGTCTTTATGACAAATTTCCCTGGATACATTTGAAGAAGACAAGGTTGCTTCTTTTCTGTGTCCTTCTTTCTTTATTCTCATCTCTTAGCAAAAGACATAGGAGTTTTATATTCAATAACATAAAGTTCTCCCTACTTTGGCCTGACATTCACATTAACTTCAAACCCATAGCGCATCCATAATATGCTAGAAATGCTTTATATTTGAGTTTTAAATGCTGTGCAAGTGCCCATGCTTCTACTGGCTTAAACAGTAGAAAAGAGCTTTCAAAATATGTTGCAAGGAGAAACAAAAATCAGCATGGGTAAAAGGGTGTGTGCTGATTTCATTTTAAGTATTTATAAAATCCTTATCCATAAGACAAACCAGTTTTCTTAACAAAGTACATATTGTCATCAGCTGTTCTTGAACTGAAAACAACAGGCACTTTTGTAAGTGGACTCAGGAACTATTTAATTTCACTTTAACTTTGGTAAGTAACTCTTTATCCTTTGCTGACATATCATTTTATTATTTACAGTGGTGCTTGTTCATAAATCAAATCCACCAACCCCTTATAGTAACAAAAATAAAACACAAAAAGTAAGAAAAGAATTTTCCCTTTGAACCTAGTAATTCCAAGAAGTTGTATTTCTACAAATTCCTGTATTGGTCCCTGTCATAAGCCCTTTCTGTTTGGGCATTCAGGCCCCTAACATCTGGAGTATAAATTACCACTTACTGTATTTCCATTTCTTAGCACTGCCAAATTCTTGAGACATTACGGATCTTAAAGGGAAGCCTATCATATTCAGGGAAATGGGGGAGAAACTGTGGCTAAAAAGCTTTAGACCTACTATTTCTATGACTCACATTAATTTTACCTTCTGTGTAACAAAATTGAATCTATTTATTTACCTGATCTACTTTAAAAAAAAGTTAAGGTACTCAAATATGTGTGTATACTGGGAATAAAACAATTTTTTTTTAATGAAAAGATACCTTATGTTGTAAAGAAGAGGTATAATTTTTGCTTGGGCTTTGCCTTTCAATAAAATGGGCTTGCAAAAATACAATTTTTGATGTCACAAGTCAAATTTAAGTGACAAAGTTAGATAATAAAAATGTGGTTATTAAGGAATGATATGCATATAATTTGCTCAGATCCTCTGAAGAAATACAGAAAAAAGGTAGGAAATCAGTATTAAGGGCACTCCACACAGCACAGATCTGGTTTGGGTTATGAAAGGGTTCCATAGCACTGTTATGTGGGAAACTAATCTCAAGCACCTTACATGTCTCTTTGGATAATTTCTACATGTCATATGAACTCAAATCCATGTCCTTGACTTTTCATTTACTTGAACTGTGGTAGTCTAGGAATCCATTAATATGGTATGATGTTATCACAAAGAAAAGCAGATTTTCATTGTCAGAAGCTGATCAGAAGCCAGTTCGTCCAGCACACTGTTTTTCAGCTCAGAAAAATTAAGTGTTTTGCTTAAAGTCCCATAATAGTAATTAATGCTCTTGATTTTGAGTTCCAGGCTCTATCTACTAGCAGTTATGGACAGTGGTGAATAATTTTGGACTGAGGGCTGTGCTTGCACCATGCAACAAAATCAATGAAACCACATAAATGCATCAAAAATAATGAAAGTATTGGTTATGTATTATTTTGTCTTCAATATAGAAACAGGTACACTATCTAAGTTAACCTATTTAAATCCCATTTTGATGGAACCAAATGAAATCATTTGGGTAGAAAAATGTTCTCAAGTAATAAAATAGCAATATATCCATCAGCTATCACTCAGGATAGTAGTCCATAATTTTGATTTTTAATCAAATCCTCAGTTACCTATAGCCTAATATCTTTTAAAGCCAATTAAGTTCCTTCTTGGCAGATGCTGGTGGATTTGTGGTTGTGGTTGATTTACAAGGTTTTCCTCCCTGATAATTTATATTCAGATCAAGGTTCCCTCTATAAACCCAATCTGAAGGACTATCAAGTAACAAAGGATGTGGGTTCCTGTTTCCCATCTTCCTCTACACACTCATTTAGGGGATCTGAGTTTAGAGTTCTCATAGACACCAAAGAATAAAAGAGGCAAAACAAGAGGTGGGAATGGGCCCTTATACATAAGAGTAGCCCATTGTAAAAACAGACTTTTCTCTGAATCTTAATTGATACCTGCTGTTTTCTGCCAGAGTTTTTGTAGCTTGTTTGATTACAGACCTTTGTCCCTGGATTTCTTCCCCAGCCCCCCTTTCTTTTCACATGTAGACCCTTGGACTTCTATAATGGAGTGGTGCCACCCCAAAGAAAGAGGTTGAAAGGAATGAACTAGCACAATGAAAACCCCCAGGAAATGTTATGCAAATTTATTATAAATTAAACCAGAAGTACAAATTTACTACATTGTGTCAGGCCTATAAAATAGCAATTTGTCTTACTGTATGTGCAATTTTAATGTATTCCAAAGCATGGGTTATGTCTATTTCTGTTAGCCAGATCATTCAAACTTTTAAGTGCAAAGTAAATATAAAATGTTGCCTTTTAAAATAATACATAGCCATGGCTCCTGCTTTTCTTGTTTTCCACCTCCAGTGTGGTCCAGGAACACGTAATTGCTACTTTTACCCTGGTTATCTGAGCATTACCCAGGAGCATAAACCTGTTTGTGATTACATTTTACAATTATTTTTGTAACAGTTACTTTCACTATTTTGAAGACAATTGTGAATTTTAGTAGTTAATTGGTTATGGCTTTTTATACTGTCTGAGTAAAAAGGAAGGTGGGAAGTTTAACAATTTTTCATCAAATTTGTTTAAAACCTCAGCTACCTATCACCAATATAATCACTACCTAAGCATGTATACACTATTCTTGGGTTCTCATATTTGCAGTTATTTACTAACTAAAGGTATGGACCCTTCCCCTGCCATTTGATTTCTAATACAAACCAAGAAAAAATTTCAATCCATATCGGTCAGTCAGTATTAGGAAACATTTGTTTCATTCATTCATTGACTCATTCAACAAACACCTGCTAAATGCCTCCTGCACAGGGAAAAGATGTTCACAAGATACAAAGATAAAAATGATTCAGTTCTTACTTTTAAGGCTCAGAATACAGAATAAGTTCAAAATTTAGTAGTCAACCATGTGATCCAGGAATTCCACTTCTAGGCATATATTTAACTGAAGCTGGGGGTCTTAAAAGATAATTGCACACCCCTCTTCAATGTGATATTACTTAAAATAGCAAGTGATGGTAGCAATCTAAATGTCCATCAACAGTTGAATGAGTAAAGTAAATGTGGCATAAACATGCAATGGAATATTACTCAGTCTTTAAAAAGGAAATCCTGTAATGTGCTACAACATGAATTAATCTTGAAGATCTTGTGCTGAGTGAAATGAGCTCATTACTAAAAGACAAATACTGTATGATTCCACTTAAATGATATACCTTGGGGAATCAAATTCATAGACACAGAAGTAGAATGGTGGTTGCCAGCGACTGGGGATGGGGGTACACAAAGCTGTTTAATGGGCATAATTTCAGTTTTGCAAGGTGAAAAGGCTTCTGGATAACGATGTGAATGTATTTAACATTACTGATTTGTATGCTTAAAATGGTTAAGATGGTAACACTTTATGATATGTATACCTTACCATAATTTAAAATATATGTTTTTAAATTTAGCAGAGTTAAAAAAAATCATATGCAACTGCAAAACAAAGAAAAAAATATATGCCTTAAAAGGAGTGCAGTGGACAATCACAGAAGGTAATTTATGTCAGGGTAGAGTGTGCAGCTGCATTCAAACTGGGCTTGTGACAAAAGTAGAGTTTCTGGATCTACCCTTGAGACTTGAAGGGTTGAAGAGGCTCCCTGCAGTAGCAATGTGCTGCAAGATGATCCCAGAGGCCAGATGATGCTGAAAAGTCTCTGACTCTGCAATCCTTTGTGAGGAAATGGAGCAATCCATGGAAGAATGACAAGAGCAGATGTAGGAAGGTGAACAGTGTTGGGTGGGAAACACAAATGTGCATATAGTTGAAGAAAGAGGAGCTGAGGTCACTGAAGGCAGAACAGAGTCTCAGAGAAAGATAGGTGGTCAAATGGTCCAGAAATATTAAACATGCCACTGGGATGAATTCAGAAGAAGGTCAGGGAAAGACTGTCCTAAAGGCACCACAGATGTAGATAAAGGAAAGAACATTCTGGGAGAAATAAAAAGCACACGGACAGAGATGGGGAAAAACCAATTGGAAAGGAGGCTAGAAAGCCTGGTTACAGTTAATCTTTGTAGAGAGACTAGGTGGGAGGGAACTGTCAAGACAAATTCATCAGACTCTTTGTTTAGGAATCTTTGTTGCCTTGATGCCTGCAGATGACCAAATGCAGAATTCAAATGAACTGTAGTGGAGGGCCATGGGTGCCCTAATTGGGAGGGGTGTGATGTGGCAGCATAAACTTACACCTCTGAATCATATGTGGTGTTGTAAGCCAATCTTACATCAACATAAATAATAAAATTTTTAAAAGTCATAAAATGTGTTTATATTTCTTCTAATCAGAAAGGCTGGCCACATGTTCCTAAAAGGTCATGGCTTTAAAGACTTAGAAAGAGGTTCATACTCCATTATAATGAATGAAGCTGACAAACTTTCCAGTTTCTTTTAAATTGAGTTTTCTGAATTTTCAATATTTTGGATTAACTTCCAAAATACTAGACACACACACACACACCTTTCACACTTAAAAACTAAGGTTTTCTTTTGGTTTATCTGTCATCTGGGCAATCCATGTAATATTCCCCGTTATATGTAAAGATTATAGACTAAATAAAGTAACTGCATATTACACTATCTCTAACACTGTCATAATTGACAACAATAATACAAAAAGTAAAAATTGCCTTCCTGTTCACTCCCTTCTTTGTTTTCTCAAAAAGTCACTTGTTTTGTTTCACATTTAGTAGCTGGTATTGATGATAAGGTTTGGATAATACCACAGGAGAATTGCCTTTATTCCAACAAGAGAGCATTCTTAGAATTTGCCCATAGACTACTACAAAATGTACAGCCTGCCCAACATGAATTACTGTGATAGGATTAGGTCCAAAGGGAGCTATGACAACTCGCTACAAGTAACTGAAAGGTGCAAATGGCAAGGAGGGAAAAGAATTATTTAAAGAGGTCCGAAGTGTATGTGAAGAGGGATTAAATTAAGCAAAGGAAATTCAGGTTTTATATCAAGAAAAAAATCCAAATGGCAATATGTTAAAAGAAGAGCTTCCCAAGAAAAGCGTTGGAAGCCTCAATGCTGGGGAGATATTCCTGTAACTGAAACACTGAAAATAGATCTTAAGCAGGAATCCCAGGCCAGAGCAAGAAGACTTCTTGGCCAACCACCTTTGCTATCTCATGTCTCTATAGCCTTCTAGATTCATCTGAAGAAAGAAGATTTAAAGCCAAGAATCAGACGATCAAAAATGATTCTGGGGATAGGTATCTGTCTACCTCAAAGAGAAGACCACCTGTGTGGGCTTCGCAGGGATTGCCTACCCATCCTCTACAACACAGTATGTGAAAATGTCCTGCAAACATCAGTACTACTTAGATATAAATCATTATAATTAAATGATGCCTTCATGTACTGACTACAGTGTGTCAGGGACCCTGCCACATTCTTTACATATTGTATATCACTTATGCCCCACGGAAAAACAAGAGGCTTTATACAGATGAGGAAACCAAGGTCACACATGTGCCTTCGAGTCAGGATGTTGTAGCTCTGAACCCATGCAATTCTAGTCCAGCACCTGAGCTCTCAGCTCCTGAGTTCTTTTCAACAATATGGCAGCTAGAAAAGTTCACATTAGAAAGAGAACCAGGGCCTCCCTGGTAGCACAGGGGTTAAAGACAGTGATATCAAGCTATCACCAGCCACTGCAGCACGGTTTGATCCCCAGGCCAGCTAGGGAGCTACCCACATGGCACAGCAGACTTCTCCTGTCTTACTTGCTACTCCCCTCAGCAGTATATTTCAGCCAGTCTGCCTGTTCTGCTCCCCACTTTGTCTCTGGTGAATCTGCTCATCCCCTGCACCTCTGGCTTATACCCCAGTTCTTGTATACATAAATAAATTAATTAAAATAAAAAGAGAACCAATCTCTTCCTTGATCTTCCTCTCCTACCTCAGGGTACAAATACAACCTGAAAGGCTGATGACTCCTCCCCAAGAAGCAAGGTCAAACCAAGAGTTGATTTTAAAATGGTCCATCTACCTACAGGTCTCAGCAAGTTTGGATTTGTAATTTAGCAGAAAACAAACTTCTGAAGCAGCCCTTTGATTCAATTCTTGTGACCATTGTGAAATAAACCTTCTTAAGACTGAGTTATGGTATCAATTTGCTTCAATCCAACGAATATGTACACTGTTATGTGCTCAAGAGGCTCATATCTAGCAGGGGATCAGATTAGGTCATCCCCAAAGTCATTGAAGAGGGCAGCGTGGGCACAAACTTCCAGGAGCAAAGATAAGAACAGAGCTGAAGGGAGGAAGTGGAGAGGTAACAAAGACACAGAAATGGGAAACATAGTCAGGCTGCTGGCAAGTGAGGTGGAGACAGAATGAAGGATGAGGAGGGTGTGCAGTGAACACTGCACCAGCACATTCTATAGGAAGTCAAGTTCCATAAGTCACTTTGAGCCTCACTCTAAGAGTCTTAGAAAACTACTGAAAGCTTTTTGGTGAATGAGCTGGTTTGGTTCAGAGACAACAAAATGCTGTGCTAAATGCCAGAGTCTTCAGAGTGAGACACAACCTTGGTTCAAATCCCAGTTTTGCCACCCTTCCCTCTGTGACCATATTAAGTAAATATGACTCACAGATAAAGTAAAAAAACAACACAAAATCAACAGCTACAGCTCAAAAGATTGGTTGGGAAGAATAAGAAAGCTAATGTTAGTAAAGTGTCAGACATGCAGTGCATGCTGTCATCCTTAAGAAGGACACACGGCATCCCACGGGGGGCTACACAATATGAGGATATGAAGGAAGAGAACCTTAAGCAAGTTATTCAATCTTTTCTTCAAAACCTCACATCCTAATCTGAAAAATGTGTTTCAACCCCATGGAATTCTTTTTAAAATGCACTGAGAAAATATAACGTCATGTGCCAAGAACATAGCTCTCAATAAATTGCAACTACCAATATTATTACTGAGAACCTATTAAAAAATGGCATACCTTTTTGACATGTTTCTCAGAAAAAAAGATTTGGATATAATTCTATTATCATTACTCCTGTTCTTTCTATCTGTTTAATCTATCGGTCTATCATAGCTCTTCAATGTATAGAATACTAATATTATGTTATATCTTCAATTTTCAAAATCCCCATGTGATTCACAGGTACAAATAAAAATATTGAGGCACACAAAGAAGTAAAACTGACTAAAGAGTATAGTATGGAAAGAAAATAGGTCACCAGAATCCAACAAGAACAAAACTAAATTTAATACAAATAAATCTATTTTATTATCATGACATAGATCAACAGAATGGAATATTATGACCTGGAAACTCAGGTTACTCAATAAAATAAATGTCTTCTCCAGTTTTTGTCTCTGAGCTTCTAGTCTTCTGGAGTATTAGTACAATGTTAAGTACAGTTCTCAATAGTACTAAGGGGGCGAGGAGGAAGATGAAAGGATGTTTGGATCTCAGGGGATTCATGTGCACAGTCCACTCAGCATGACTCTGATCCAACATCAGTTGCATCACAACACTTCCAGTTACTAGCAAAACAGACACTTTGGGGCAAGTGAATGAGTATCTTTTGTAGCTACATTTTTCAGCTGTTCGATTAGCAGGGAATAAAAGATAAACTTTAAAGCTCAGTGCTCCATCCTATTATAACTTCTTGTTCCAAGGGAAACCCATACCCTCCCCAGTTCATGAGAGTGATTACCTGCTTAAGTTTATAACTTTATGCAATTCTTCATCCTTGTCATATAGTATTCTTAGCACATCGAAGGGGTCTAAAAACATTTGCCACTTCAGTAAATAAGTACATCATCCCAATTTATCTAGTTACAACATATACCTTGCTTTTCCTTTATTTATGAAGTTAGGAAGGAAAGCAAAACATGGAAAAGAATGTATTTGCTCTGTCTCCAATTCTTCCTTCTTCTATCCTTGCCACATTCCTCTCTCTCTCTCTCTCTCTCTCTCTCTCTCTCTCTCTCTCTCTCTCTCTCTCTCCCTCTGTGTGTGTGTGTGTGTGTGTGTTTGTAAATTTTTAAGAAGCATTCAACAAAGAAATGGAGCTCATGTGGCCTTCCCTGACCAGGTCGGCCTCTACCAGCTTGTGTCTACAATGTGCTTAAGGACACTATGTCTGCTGACAGTCCTATACATAAGCCAAGCCCTAGGTTACTGTTCTGACCACAACTTCTTACCTCCCCTGTGTTACACAGAAGGACTCCATTATCTTACCTCAACAGCATTCAAGAAAGGAGCCGGGCTTTTTCAAACAAACAGCGCAACAGACCAAACATCCGAAAACTCTTAAGTTTTTACTAGAGTTATAAAACCCTTAGTTAAGTAAACAAGCAATTAAGAGATAGTCACACAATGGACAATAGCTCTTGCCTTATAAAAACCAGACAGTACAAGAAGTCCAAACCATTTCTCTCTACTCCACTCCCAAACCATGGAAGTCTTTCTCATCCTTCCAAAAGACTGCTCTAAAAACATGGCTGGGAAATACAGAAAATCTGTGAGCTCAGAGATAGAATATAATTTTATTTTAGAACACAGTAAAAGTTTAAGGCAAATACCTTTGTTTGGACAAGAAGAGGCGTGATCAAGTTGGTATGCCCGTAAACACAAATATCTTTCTTTGGGATTTTACATTTGGGTATGTATAGTACTCCTTTACAGTACTCCTGTATCCTAAAACATCTCTCTTCACAGGAAAGTAACAGAATGATGTTTTTCACTTTGTTATACTATCCAAAGTCCATCAGTTACCTTATTGAAATAACAGATGTTTAGAAAATACAAAAATATTTGGGTTAAAGCCACCACAAGATACCACTACACATCAATCAGAATGGTTAAAATAAAGAATACTGACAACATCAAGTGCTGACAAGGATGTCAAGCAACAGGAATTTGCCTCATTGTTGGTGGGAATGCAAATTGGTAAGCCATTTTGGAAGATAAGTTAGTGGTTTCTTACAAAACTAAATATAGTCCCATCATATAATTTAACAATCATGCTCCTTGGCATTTATCCAAAGGAGGTAAAAAATGTATATCCAAATAAAAACTTCCACATGGATATTTATTGTCATTTTATTCATAACTGCCAAAATTTAGGAGGAAATAAGATATCCTTCAGTAGGTAAATGAATTAACTTTGGTACATCTAGTCAACGGAATATTATTCAGTGCTAAACATAAATGAATTATCAAGCCATCAAAGGATCTAGAGGAACCTAAATGCATATTACTAAATAAAAAAGAGGAATCTGAAAGTCTACATACTGTGTGATTCCAACTATATAACATTCTGAAAAGACAAATCATGAAGACAGTGGTGGCCAGGGGTTGGGGAGGGAAAGATGAACAAATGAACACAGAGGGCTTTCAGGGCAGTGAAAATACTCTGTGTGATACCATGATGAGGGATCCATGTCATTATATATTTGTCCAAACCCACTGAATGCACAATACCAAGAATGAGATGTAATGTAAACTATAGACTTTGAGTGATTATAATGTGTTCATCAATGTAGGTTCATCAACTGTAATAAATGGACCACTCTGGTGATTGATGTTCACAATGCATATTCCAGCAGCAGGTATATAGGAAATCTCTATACAATGCCCTCAATTTTGCTAAGAGGACAAAATTGCTTTAAAAAAAAAATCTTGCGCTCTTTTAAAAAAATAAAATCTTATTTAAGAAAAAGAAAGTCTGGGGGCCTCCCTGGTGGCACAGGGGTTAAAGATAGCATTATCAAGCATCGCCAGCCACTGCAGCCAGAGTTTGATCCCCAGCCAGGGAGGTGACCCACATGGCACAGCAGACCTCTCCTGTCTCGCCCGCTGCTCTCCTCAGCAGTGTATTTCAGTAGATCGCGTGTTCTGCTCCCCACTCTGTCTGTGGTGAATCCTCTCACCTCCCCATGCCTCTGGCCTGAACCCCAGCTCTTGAATGCGTAAATAAATCTTTAAAAAATATAATATAGGGCCCCCCCCCCCGGTGGCACAGCGGTTGAGCACTGGGCTGCGAGGCTGCCCGCAACCTCTGCAGCGCTGGTTTGATCCCCAGCCACCAGCGAGGGTCCCACATGGCTTGCAGACCTCTCCTGCCCCCCGCTGCTCCCCTCAGCAGTGTACTTTGGTCCTTCTGCCTGTTCTTCTCCCCACTCTGGCTCTGGTGAATTCTCTCACCCTCCCACGCTTCTGACTGTACCCAGTGCTTGTATAAATAAATAAATAAATCTTTAAAAAAAAAAATATATATATATATATAAAGTCTGGGAAGGTTAAGACCAAACTGATAATTAATATCTAAACATGAATTTGCTCCAATTAGCAGTTCATTTGTCATGTAACAAACATTTACTGAGTATCTACCATGATCAAAGAAAAATAAAACCTTTGTCGTCATGATGCCCATAGTCAAGAAGACAAATAGACAAAATAAAGAAGTTGGTGCATTTTTGATAAGAGCACTGTTCTAAAATGAATCTTGCTGAAAGTAGAGGGTCGCAGCCTGGAGCATCTGAGCCTGCAGAATCAGGGCTGACTTATAGGATACCCCAGCAGGGGTGCAAGATGGCATGAGCACCAGATATGTCAAGAGACCTGTAGAGACAATTAGAACGTGAAAAGCAGCTGAGGAAGGGAGCAAAGAAAATGCCAAGAAGGAGCTCTGCCTATTTCAAACTTTGTGAGAATATCAACTCAAATACCTTTAATGGTTAATTATGATGAGGGGGGAATAAGAGCAGTGGTGGAGAGAGCACTGTGACCAGTGATGTATCTTTTCTTCTGTTTTGTAATTATTGGTTTGGGCAATTCTCAATAAACCACCAGACAGTGTTTTAGATTACAATATTACCTTATGACAAATATCAAATCTCTTAATTACAAGGTAAAAATGATTCTCATTAGCTCCAGACCAAACTGTATAAATGCATCGAGAATTGGAACATAACTCGGAGACTTAAACTTAGTTCCCAATGCCTAACATGTGGGATACATTAATGTCATCCAACCTTCAAACTACGATAAAGATACATTATTAGTTATTCTGATTTATGAAAAAAAGTTAGGTGAATAGTTGTCTTAATCTACCTGAAAAATTGACTGAATGGGTTATTAGAATTGTCATTAGAATAGCAAAGTTATGACCGTGATACTGTAACTATTCACTTTTAAATATTTAATAAAGCTAAATTTTTCAGGTAATAAAATGTTTTTAGATCTAAAATGGGTTACTATTTCCAGATGGATACTATAAAAAAGGCACTGGGGCCACAATCATTATGATGCATTAAAATCTGATATCAGCTCTAGTAGTTTCCAACTTTGTAAACTGTGGGCCTCAACTATTCTTCTGTAATAGGAAGCTAATACCACCTAATTTGTAGAGTGATGAGGATTAAATGAGGGGATTAGGATATTTATCCCTGTGGCTTTTACTATGTCGTTTTGTTCTAACATTTTGAATCTGAGAATATTGAAAACAAGCATTTTTAAGCAGAATTTTACTGCTTAAAAGTTTACTGGTGATTTACTTTCTGAAATTTATTTACTGATGATTTTTTATCATTAAAGAATTCTGTGGCTTGAACTCAACTGAGTTAAGTTCTGCAACAATTATCTTACACAGTTTATCATTTTCATTTATTTCACTGAAATTATTTTCACTGGGACCAAATCAATTTTAATAAATATTATATAACTATAATTTCATGTATTTATCAATTATTGTCTATATCAAACTTATTGTGAATTTTAAGATCAGTATTTCTATTGAGTTCAATTTTCCTGGCTCAATTTTGAAAAATTAAATTTTTTCATGAGGATCTCTTTCTGTCAATGTTATTCAAACCAAATTTTACAGAGCATAATTTGCACCATCATCAGGTTTATTTTTATGTTGATTATTTCTTCCAGTAATTTTCATTATTAATTAAACAAAAATCTGGATGTTCCTTTTTATTTGTTAGCTAAATCAGGGGAATATCATTAGATATTGTGTGGGACTTAGAGAGAAACATGGGGAGAAATTGAAAAGATAAATCTGAGGGAAGGAAGTGGTAAAGGAGGGCAGAGAAATATGGACACCATAAAGAGGAAGAAAATACAGAGAGTTTGAAAAAGGAAGGATGGACTCTCAGATCTGTAGGCAAAATAGAAGCATATTCCTGAAGACTGCAATAATGGTTATCAGGGGTCAAAATAAACAGCTTCATTGAATGAAATAGTAATAATAGATTTTACAGTGTTAGTTTTTTATGGTGGTTTTAATAAGTTGTCTTCTAAAATGCTGTTGGTAAATCAACTGTTATTCATAATATGTATTTTTTAAACTATAAAAGAAAAAATCTAAATTTCATTTACCTTCTAGCACTACCCCCATTTCTTTTTTTGTAAAATTTATTTATTTATTTATACAAGCACTGGGGTACAGTCAGAAGCGCGGGAGGGTGAGAGAATTCACCAGAGCCAAAGCGGGGAACAGAACAGGCAGACTGAGTAAACACACCACTGAGGGGAGGAGCGGGTGCGTCAGGAGAGGTCTGTTGCGCCATGTGGGACCCTCTCTGGCGGCCGGGGATCAAACTGGCGCTGCAAAGGCTGTGGACAGCTTTGCAGCCCAGTGCTCAACCACTGCGCCACCAGGGGAGGCCCACTACCCCCATTTCTTATGCACACACACACATCGCTTAACTCCTGGTGTGCTTCACTCTCATGTTCAAAATACTTACTTAGATGTTGACCCATGGAAACAATGAATGTGAGGATAAAAAGAGAAGCCAAAGAACAGTAAGTAGGAACAAGATAATTATATATTTACCTCTCCCTTTCTTGGACCCAGGATTGGCCCTAGGAAGATTTTATAATCAAGTTATCATGTACTTTCCTATTCTGGTTGCTGAATTTACTGTTACCTACTATTACCTAATGTGTCCCTGAGCATCCTCTGAATAATGCTCTCCAGGAAGCATTCTTACTACCTAAGATCCCCCCCAACCTATCATATGTTCAATCCAAGATTAGTCAGCTATCTAGAATTCTATGTAACAATCCTCCTTGTCCATCAATCCTTCCATTCAAATTTCAGTTCCCTCAGTACAATTGTCCTCCAGCTTGGAAAGGAAAGCAATCTGATTAGATCAATTTCTACAGATTTATAAATGATTAATAGCAATTTAGCCTTCTCCACGGCACTTTAAAAATACCATGAATCTTAATAAAGTTTACAACCCTTTAACATGTTTAAAAGATTTAGGGGTCAGAAAAGAAATTTTGACAGGTAGCCACAATATAAGCAGCCTAGCCCTACTGGGAAACTTCCTTTACTCCCGTTCCATATGTTCGGATGTTTAAAAGGTCAAATTTTTGTTTACAAAAGTGAAAGTTAGCAGCATTAACAGAAGGACCTCTGTGATTTGTAGTGAAAAGGACAAATGTGGCTATTTGAAAAGTGATCTGGTATAGGAGTTAGCAGCATGGATTCTGGAGGCAGGTTGTGTAAGTTCAAGTTCCAGCTTCATCATTCACTATTTACATGACCTAGGACAAGTTTCCTAGTCTCTCTGTTCTACAGTGTCCCCATCTTTAAAATGGGGATAATAATAATAATAATAATAATAATAATACATCAATCAGGTTTTTTTAAGGGGATATATAGTAATTAGAAGTTATTGGAACATACAAAACAGTATAGAAATATGTGGTGCATCTATTTAGTATATATAGCTCTTGTACATAAATCACACAAAATTAAAATTGCCTCGGGCTTCTTGTTTTATTTTTTTAAAGTTTCAATCACAATATATACCTTGCGGGACATTAACACAAGAAACTTGTCATCTGTCCATAATGGCTTATTCAAGGGTTGTGTAGTTTCCTATTATTAATAATAAAAACAATACAAATATTAGGTAGATGCATTAAACTTCAGAAGAGAAAGGACCATCTAGTTCAAAGATGTCGTCTTATAGATAAGTAAGGTGAGGGCCAGGAGGATTAAACAACTCATGCAAGCTCAGAAGTAGAGGTGGAAGATTTGCAGGTGGACTCTACATCTCTCTTTTTTCCTTTCCAGTGAGCGAAGAAGCTTCAACCAGGATGTAGGTACCTTGATGCCTTCGCTTCCTGAGTCTTTATTATGTAAGTTATCAATCCTAAGAGAAAAGACTTATTTGTTGTTAGGGATTCCTTTTTGAGAACACCAAAGAGCCAGCAAACCCATAAGAAATCCTTCAGTAAGGTTAGCAGTCATGGTAGTTATTTCAGCCTGGTTTAGGAGGAACTTGGGATATGTTCCTATGTACAGAATGCACAACCAGATCCAGTCTCTCTTGATTTCTAGGGTCTGTTGCCCAAGCCCTATGAGGTAAGTTGATTCTCCTGTGCTGCCATTTAACCATATAATGGAAACTATTGCCATATTGTTGAAGACTATAAATAAACACATGGTGTTTATTAATGGTTAGTGGTATATGAATAAAATGCCACTCACAAAATATTTTTCAATGATTGCACATTATAGGACAATGGAAAATCTACCACCGAAACAAAATAGGAAGAAAAACAGTCTCATTGGAAGGAAAATGTAACAAAGTTCAACATAGGCAAATCTACTTATATTTATGACACAGTTGTGGGCTGATGTTTTAAGAATGTTGAAGAAATACTTGTGTACTGCCAGACACTCAATGTGAAATTTTTGGGGCATTCTTCAAACTTGTTTTCAAAATGAAATAAGATGTTGTGTCTAGTGGATGGGAGAGTTGTCATTTGAATATATTTACAGCATCTTAAAGTCTGCTGGGGGACTTACAGCGTATCTCCTAGGTTCCTTCCTTGTTGTTGTATATTTAACTTTCTGTCTGTCAGGCATGGCAAGTACTCAGTACCCTACTGTTCAAACAAGCATCAGAGCACAGAGAAAAAATGTTAGAACCCCAAAGAAAAAAAAATCAGAAATGAAGAAAAAGAGAAAAACTTACAAACCTTAACTGGGCTTTCATTCAAAACATATTCTTTATCCAACCCATAAAATATTGCCAAAAACCTTGCTATGGTGCAAACAATCAATCATCAAGGAACTGAAAAATTTACGGTGGATTTCCTGCCGATTTGTGGGGCTACTGAATCCTGCTGTGATAAAACTTGCAAGAGTATGACAGACATTTGAATAAACCTTTCTATCATGGAATTGAAAATTTGGAAAGGATAAACTTTAAAATTTCTTTCACTACGGCTTCTGGAGCAAAAGAAAAAAATAAGATGAAGTGAAGAGGCTTCCCTAAAACAGAAATAAGCAATTTTTTTTTTTACTATAATCTAGAGTTACAGTTAGTGGAGTAGTCCAGATGGACCCAAACTTGTGACCAAGTGGAAATAAACTCACAGACTCTTTACACTTTGATGTATGAGCCATCGAGGCACCCATTCATGCAAGGATGACATTAAGGTAATGCACCCACCCGCTTCCTCCTAAAATAACAGATTACTAGCCAGATAGCAAGAAACACATCACACTTTCAAAATCACACATTTTGATTACCAAACACAATATCCAAACACGATTAGATTCTTAGAGATTGTTCCCTCCCTCACTCCCTCTCCCCCATCAGCCAACCTTACATGTTCTGTGCAGGGCCAATGGGTTTTCCTGCCAAAAAAATATAAGGAAAGGAGAGGGAAACAGGTCACAGGGCTAGACTGACCAGGGCCGCCTCCGCCACAGAGACAGGAAGCTCAGGCCTCCAGGGGTGACCCTTTTTGCAGCTGTGCCCTTCCCCTGACACATGAACACCAGCACATGCAGTGATCCATGAAGGCAGTGTGAGGGGAGTGAGAGAAAGGTGATGAGTTGACAGCATCTGCTAAAAGACGTCCAGGGAAGCTGCTATTGATGGCGGAGAAGCACAGGGTTTGGCAATCGGCCACCAGCACCATGTGCGAAAAGAGCTTACTTTTAAGGGCATAAATTTGAAAAGCAAAACTTAAAAAGTGGTAGTAGACAAAGTAGAGAATTTTCCCTTTGAGTCCCACCATACAGGTAAACTTCGCCTTTGAAGCTAACTCAGGGCACCACAGAAAATGATCTGAATATCAGACCAACGGCCTGCACACCCTCTGACACAACACCAGGTTTTAGCGCTTCTCTTCACCTCCCGCTCGTCTCCTCCTTCCACCCCGACATAAAATGCTACCTTCATGTTCACCCTGCAGATAGAAAAATATTAATTTAAGGCATATCAAAACACAGTTTATAATGTATAAATATAATACCCAATAGGCTCCTGAGAGATACAGAAAATTAATCCCACTTGTGAAGGCCTTAATATTAGCTCTTTCCTCTTGGGAAGAATTTAAAATCCCACAAAAGCCCTTGATTTATTTCCTTCCTACACAACAGCAACAAACACTCACATAATTTTTAAGCAATGTAAAATATCACTCTAGTGCTGAATACACGGAGACAGAGAGAGAGAAAGAACTCTACTCAGAATGGATACTTGGACAGCGAAGGAAGTACTTATGGATCTCATTTCCTTCGACATAGGAACATAATGCATTAATGTTGCCTGCCTAGTTCAAGGAAAAGAGAAATCATTGAAACCGAAGTGTGTTTAATGTAAGTCTTCACTTTTATGCTACCTCTTACTTGGTTCTTTAATAGAAAATACAACACGTTCTTTTATATTCATGTACAAGTTAGTGAAGTCCTATTAACTCAGAGACATTTAGTTCACATTAATTTTAAATCTAGAAAAATACTACAAAAGTGTGTAGTGATGCTAAACTGAAAGATAAATGGATTTGGAGATGATCCTTAATACAATGGATCTATGACATCAAAATGTCTGAAAAAAAGGAAAATAACAACCTAATTTATGCTAAGCAAAAGTCCAGTACATATTATAAGCTTTTCACCTTTTTTATTCCTTTTACCAGTGGATGTGCTGCATTTAACACATGCTATTTTCCTTTCCTTTTACCCATCCAGCTAGCTTGTCATCAGTAGGAAGTAAGAGAAAGGTAGGCTGAGGGCAAAATGGGCAACCTAAATCTAATTTGGGTTTCTAAAGTATCCATTGCTAGTGGGTCACCTCAAAGGGGAACTGAGAGCCTCCACTTTCAAGAAAAGTGTGCATAAATCTCTGTATTCAAGAACACCTGAGCACCACAGGACTCAGTGGGAGAATGGAAATGCCTGTCAAAAGTCATTTCCTTATCTTTTTGTGGGGAGTGTAGGCAAAGGAAAGTATCTCATCAAGTTATTTGGGTTCAGCTCAGGATCAGAATAACTCAGAATGACTAAGTTAACACCCATACTATATTTTTAAGAGTGACACACATCACACTAAATGTACTAAATGTAAATATTACTGAAGCCACAATTATCTTGAGTTAACAATCACCCAAGATGACACAGAACAGTAAAGAGTCAAAGATGATCGGGACTTAAGAAACAGGAGGAAAGAATAAGGAAGAAAATTAACATGACTTAACTTTCAAAATATTTTTCAAGGATGCCTCAATTTTCCATTAAAATTAATGTGCTGGTAGATTTCCCTACACCCACAATCTGGTTAAAATACAAGATCCGACATATCCAAATTTTGTGACAATGGTAAGCCTTCTTCCATCTGTGTGCAAATTACGAAATCAGGAAAATGTACTTCTTTACCGCCATCATTTGGAAAATGACACCTTTTAAGTCAATAATGCAATACTTAGAGAAAATGGTGCCACAGCAAAATATGACAGCACAGGTGATGTAAATTAGTGCTAAAATGGAGAGAATCACTATTCATGCACCCCAAAATGTAGTAATTCCAATATTCCCTACAACTTGTGTTTTGAACAGCACTTAAAATCTCAGTTCTCTATAGAGAATCCAAGTTTCTGCATTTGTGATTTGTCAAGGTACTTACTCATCAGTAAATGCCTCTGTAAATGGCAAAGAAAAGAGATAAGTATTCCTAATAAAAGGAGATTCAAGAAAATTTAACACCCCCCCCCTCCTGTATCCATTTTTCCCATTTTGGAGTCTATTTTCTTATCAATTTGAAGAGATCTGTGCTACTAAGTCCCATTATTGCTAATGTAAGTGGTTATGCCCTTCTACTGCCACCATGCATGATAGGAACAGACCACTACCTGCTTCATCCACCCACAGAGCCCAGCCCCACTTGTTATAAAACTAAAGAGTCTTGCAACTTCATCCCTTAATTGAGATCCTAGCATATGGCAAGAATCCAAGGTCCTTGCTCAGATTGTTTGTCTCTCAATACTTTCAAGTCACTTAGTGGAGAGTAAAGAGATTACACTGTGATTTAAAGTGAAAGCAATCAGCTTGCTGCCCCTAAATTCTTCCTTCTCTTCCTCTTCTTTTTAAAATCTCTTTCTCTCTACCTCCACTTTGAACAAATAATAAAAGACTATAACCATGGATCCTCTATGGACCTGCTCACCACTGTGAATAGTTATTATAATGTGATGTCATAAAACAGGTCATTTTTTACAGTAGGTTGGCTTCAGTTACTTTATAACTCAGTTATTTTATTAACTTTTAGTCATCTTTCTCTTTTTCTAAACTTTTGGTCTCTACAAACCATAAGGAAAAATTGGAGGGGAAATTGGGGATGAGGGAAGGAGGGTTTAATTTGCTCCCTGAAAGCAAATGGAATATACCAACTGACATTGTTATGACAATTGGTCATACCACCATAGCTCTTATAACCAAAAGGTCCCTGAAAAGGTATAGAGGAGTAGTGAGGAAGGGAGTGAAATGGAAGAGAGCGCAGCACTGTTTATAAAATAAGAACCGGGCCTCCCCAGTGGCGCAGCAGTTGAGTGCCGGGCTGCGAAGCTGCCCACAGCCTCTGCAGCACAGGTTCGATCCCTGGCCACCAGCGAGGGTCCCACATGTGCGCAGACCTCTCCTGCCATGCCCGCTGCTCCCCTCAGCAGTGTACTTCATCAGTCTGCCTGTTCTGCTCCCCTCTCTGGCTTTGGTGAATTCTCTCACCCTCCCGCGCTTCTGACTGTACCCAGTGCTTGTATAAATTAATAAATAAATCTTTAAAATAAAATAAGAACCAACTTTATGTAAGAGGATTACATCAATCAAAGTTATTATGTAATTAGTTTGGACACACGGACAACTAAAAAAAATACACTACAGCATTCTACAATAATGATCTAATGATATTCAGCATATGTTAGTGTAACTACAACCTTTGGCCCATTACCAACAGCACAGTGGTTTTTGTGTAAAAGAGTCTTGTGGAGTATTTATTTTTGACCAAACCCTGTATGAATGACTTCAAATTCATTCAAAAACAAGTGTCTTTTGCTTCTCTTTCACTTAACAGGCACAGGCAACAACAACAACAAAAATTTTCATAACGGATGGGCAGCAGAATTTCCTCTTTGATAATCAGCCAGAGGAAAAACTTGTTATGCAGAGGAATGGACAACACATCCTTGTATAACAAACATACATCTTATACAAAAACAAGGTCACATATGGTTGCGATGTGGTATTCAAGCAGAGCACATCTGATTGACATGTATATGAATACTGTGATGTGGAATGTAAATAGAAAATGTTTCAAATCCAAGTGTTTTAACTTCACATTATAGAAAATAATAAATACTGAATAATGTAATACAAGGTATTTCTATCTTGGGGTTCTAATGACTAACCACTTGAGCTCTGCTTTTGTGGTTTATAATGTCACCAGAACCCTCCATGGAATTATATATAGAATAAATGATAGGCAATGTTGAATTACAAGGCTATCAGGCTATAATACATAAAGTAAGTACCTAATATAGCCTTATAAATTATAGGCTTTTATGGTCTAGCATTTTACAGCATAATGTCACAAACTGCAGTGATACAATATATTGATAAAGGATATGATACCACACTAGACTTCAAAAAAAATGTCCCTGGCACTACAGTAGAGCCAAATTATTTCACAGAATCATAGGCTCCCAGATGGAAGGATCCTTGGAGGACGTCACGCTCAATGCTCCCCCCGCAGCCACCACCCAGACACAGACACCCCCTCAGCCCTCCTCCGCAGTACTGACAGATGGCTATCCTGCCTCCAACAACCCAGCACTGAAAATAATAGAGGGAAATGTTAGAGAAATGCCTCAGACATATACATATAATAGACACATCACTATTAAGTAACCAAGGTAAAGATGAAATGCCCGCCCTGGATTGAGTGTATATCACCATCTTGTAGTCACACTTCTATAAACAGAAGTGATAAGAGATGGAAGAAGAGCAAGACTTCTTTCTAACACGTCCTTGTATCTCTTCCTTTTGTCTGTTTCAGATTTAATAATCATTACCTGATGGGCTTGCATACCCTTAATCAATCCCAGACACACATACACACACACACACTCACACACACACACACAGAGTCGGGTCCAGAACCACACACTATCACCAAAGAGTGAGGGACTGCAAGCTGCTTTCAAAGTAAGAAACAAAGAAGATTCAGAAGCCCACATCCATACTTGTGAGATTTTCTGCAAACCAAAGGGAGAACATATTAACATGGACACAAGCCTCACTTGCTTCTGACATATTCTTTTCTGTATACAATAACTGAAAACTAAGATGAATTGTACTGCCCCATTGAGAAGTTTTCCCAGAATTTTAGGGTTATACTTATTTCAAATTTAGTAGTTTCAAGAGGTGACCAAGGGTGATATATATTAATATAAACCACAGATCCAATCACTTCGGCTTCTAAGAACTCTCAGTCTCCTATCACCCAAATCACTCCTGCCTATGCAATCAAATCCTCACATTCAATCAATCAAATCAATCCTTATTATACCTGTATTGCCCTCATTTTTCCTTCCTTTCTTTTATATCCTATCAATAACTAGTAAATTCAGGGGTGACGAGTCAAAAGATCTATACATTAGTGTTCCACAAGCACTTAATACCCCATACTTCTGTGGCATAAACTGCTTTGCATGAAACTTTATCTGCAGAAACTTTTTCAGTCAACCAAAAATAGAGAATCACGAGGAAAGCAAGGCAGTCTACGAAACATGTGATGAGGTTATCCTTTATGTAAACCTGCTTTGATTCCGTTGCTGCTATTAGCACACATGGCAGACTGTTGAGAGAGCAATGCTCTTCACTTTGCACAGGGAAGATACGTGGCAGGGTCTCACTTTCTATTGTGCCACCAAACTTTGGCCCAAGCTAATTTTGTTGACTCAAGTCACAAATCACAAAGTTTATTTCTGGAAATACAAATAGTGGAAAATGAATAGTTTTACACAAATGACTTGGTCTAGATGCTGTGAATAATCTGACATATTATATTATATAACATATGAACACTTACTCTGTTCTAAACTGACACCTTGCTTGACATGCAGAACCTCCCTCTCTTTTTAAGGAAACCATTTAAGCAGGGAACTATTATTAGCACCATTTTACAGGCATAGAAGCACAGAGAGGTTAAGTAATTTCCCTAAGTCACACAGCTATAAAACTGTGGAGCTGGAAATCATGCTCAAGTAATGTGACTTTCCTCTTACAAATACATCGATGTTCAGGGGCCTCCCTGGTGGAGCAAGGGTTAAGACGCAACCTATGAGGCAATCCACAACCACTGCAGCACCAGTTTGATTCCCGGCCAGCCAGGGAGCAACCCACATGGCGCAGCAGACCTCTCCTGACTCCCCCGCTGCTCCCCTCAGCAGTGTTATTTCGTCAGTCTGCCTATTCTGTTCCCCACTCTGTCTCTGGTGAATCCTCTTACCTCCCGCATCTCTGGCCTGTACCCCATATCTTGTATGCATAAATAAATAAATTAAAAAAATACTTCAATGTGCAGTCTTACCAAAAAAGACATGCGTGCACACTTTAAGAGGTCTGTAAACTGTCAGTGTAGTTTGGAGTATCTTATCAGGCAGGTGGCTATCATAAAGCATGTGGTCAAAAATAACAGAAGGAATCACAGGCGGTACTTAATCAGCATTTATTAGAATCCTGCTGGTCTAAAACTAGCAGAAAACATCCTCTCACAACTGAGGCTAAGGTTTATACCTTTTGTTCAAAATGGGATTCTGTTTTTAAGACTTGAAAACAGCCTTTGCACCCTTCCTTAGAGAATACGTACTTATAGGAAATACACACACACACACACACACTTTAGGACTACAGTATAATTCTTTTATGACTACCAGCACTTCTGAGGAAAATCCTCAGCTTCATTCCAGAGTTTGAAAATTAAATTCAGAACATAGAGCACCTTTGAATATTTCTATTTCTTCCAGCTAAAAATCCCAAAAACTTTTCTTGGTGGCATCAAGTGCCTTTAGAGCCCACTGGAGCAAGATGAGAATGCAGAACACAGAAATGGAAAGGGAGGGTTCAGCTGGGAGAGGAATAAGGGCAAAAAGTGTGGCAGCACATGCCCAGCCATTAGACCAGGGTCCAGGCTGGTGCCTCACACCCAAGCTGAGTGGAGACAGGACCTGGTTCAGGAGACTGGCCAAATACAGAATAAAGTGGTGTGTGTGTGTGTGTGTGTGTGTGTGTGTGTGTGTGTGTGTGTGTGTGTGTGTGTGTGAGAGAGAGAGAGAGAGAGAGAGAGAGAGAGAGAGAGAGTGTAAAGGAGAATTAAAGGGAATGTGAATGTGCCAAAAACAATATCCCATTACAAATGTGAAAGGCTATCACAGGAATCTTTTGAAGGGGTTAATCAGGAGCCTAAAAAGAAATTAAGTTGAATTACATACAAAATCCCACATAAAAAATGGAAATGGTGTTCAGTAAAAATTTCTACTTTTTTCCTTTTAGAACTTTAGAGTGACACCTGCAAATAAAAACAAAACAAATTCCTGCAAGAATAAAGTAGTTTCAGATTGACAAGGATAGCAAAGTACACAAAAGATTTCTAAGGGAAAGGCACCATGTGGAGCACAGATAAAAGAGCTTCTAAAATTTTTAGGGCGCCAGATTCAAGTGTTCCAGTGGATACTTAGAAGTGCTTAAGCACAAAACATTTTCCTCAAATGCATTAAGGGAACAGAGAATGACTTTACCCACAGCTTGCCTGCTTTGTCCAAAAGGCAGCTGGCACTTCTTTTTGTGTAATGAACAGGGCAAGCCCTCTATCCAATGAGAGTACAACCAAAATCTCACAGGAAGGTTGCTGGATCCTTCAGTACATATCAAAATTCACCTGAACTCATTTTTTATTGCTGAGAAGTGTCTCCACCGTTGATCTAACTTTCAAAAGTTGCCTCCATATCTCTGAGGTAGGCACCTCAGGTCCCTGGTTTGAACAGCTCCTCCTCTTCCTCACTGCTGTTCTAATCTTAACACTTGAATTTTCCAGCACTTAGGAAGGATCACAACCATGTCTAATTCAAGGACTCGTCCGTCCCTCATCTTAGATTCAACCCTGGCTAATTAAAAGGTGAGGGTCGGTCTCCAGTTCCCAAGCCACAACAAATAGTCCTGTAACACCCTGGCAGGACAGTGGCTGCATCAGCAACAGCGTTAGTTTAAAAACATAAGCTACATCCCTGCAAAGTTTATATGTCTGTATTTAGTATAATTAATTTCATCATCTTGATGTTTCAATAGAAAGCTTTTCAAAAGGCAGTCAGGGAAATTACTCAATAGCTAAACATGATCTTAAATTTAAAATACAAAATAACTTGGGGCTGTGATAACAATCAATTCTACCATAAATCTGAATAGATCTGGAAACATCTAACTCTTTCTACTTTCAAAAACAAAAATCTGAATTCCTTCTGCCATAGTTGACCTGAGTTTAAAATATTAACAACTGCCAAATTCCAAAACAGTTGGTGTTTTAATCCCTTACCACTTTTTAAATGGAATCAGTTAAAAATCAATGTCTGGAGACAGCTCTATGAATGTAACCACACCTAAAAAACAAGCCAATACTTTTTTTCCTCCCCCCCCAAAAAATCCATGAGCAGCAACAGCTGGAACTATTTTACACTGGACGGCTGAGATCTGTGAGAATGTTCTCCTTGTCTTTGTCTGTAAAGCTGAAAGAGGTTGGACTCAGAGGTAGTGTTCAGTCCCAGGAGGAGCCTGGGTAAACATGAGCCCAAGCCCCCAGCTCCCTTCTGATAAGGTCAGGTGACACAGTGTCAAAAGACAGCCAAGGAAAGATCTAGAAAAGTGCATATAGTAGGAGGATATTTTTCTTTCTCGTCACCAGAAGTAATAAAGAGCAGAAATGGATTTCAAATTTTCTTACTTAAAAATTTAAGACTGGAACTCCCTTACTCTCTGTCTGTGCATGTCTACATTTAGTGTACAGGCAGACATGAACATGTGTGTAGATGTTTTTGAACAGACATCCCCAGCTCCTTTGCTGTAACTGTATTTCCTGAATTAATGCACACCTGAATTTAGAACTTGCATTATCTATGCTAACTTGCCCCAAGCATCCTGACTCTTGAAAAAATTCAGCAGCAGCAAGATAGTGCCCATAAACTCCATGAAATAATTTCATAAGAAGATGGGCAAAGAGAGCTGAGTGTGTCCAGAATCTGAGTTGAGAAGAGAGGTTAAAAGAGGTATAGGAATAAAGAAAGTCTTCAATA